>NC_041037.1:18929256-19160889 GCF_900634625.1 Parambassis ranga
TCTTCATTCTGACAGCTTCATGTTTGTCAGTAAATGATGTAAAAGTTGATGGCTGTGTCTGTGTTGACTCATCAGTGAGTGTGATGCAGAGGAGTCTTCCGATGAGGAATATTGAAGGGGGTGAGTTCAAACAAAGTTCCTCTCCGAAGTTAGTGTGAGATCATGTTCATCATTTGTTTGTGTTTATCTGGAAGTAATTTGTATGTTTTTTTGGTTCCTCCCAACAGACAGCAACAAAAAGCCAGTCTGCAGAACAAGGGAAGTCAGAGGACACGTCCACCTGAGGAAGGCCTGGATGGATGTTTCTTATCCATGTCAACATAAGTTTGAGTTCAAATAAACAAAGTAGCCTATGCATGTAACAGAGTTCGAGTATTAAGTACATTAGATCCCAAAAATCTGAGGTGCACTCTAAACTACACTCTAAAATTCCGATGTATCAGAAACTCACTTACATAGAAGGATCTGAAAAGTTTTGAATGCTGTGATTTTGTCACATTTCTTCAATTGTTCTCATGCTGCTCACAAGCCACCAGTACATCCGTGGAACCTCTGGAAACCTCTGGTGATGAGCCATCGAACTCCTGGATAGGAAGACACAGCAGTTCCACCACTGTCAAATACTTGCTAAACATAAGATCCTAATTGAAACATGATACAGTGGTATGCAAAAGTTTGGGCACCCTATCATTTCATGATAATTTGCTCTACCTTCCTAAGAGAAGATCACAGCGACGAGGTTTGTTTCCTCCAGAGATGCAGACATCTGAGTGTTTTCCAGATTGACATCCTTAGAGTAGAGATTTATTATAATAAAATTTAATGTAAAAAATGTAATGTGCAAAAGTGTTGGCACCCTTTTTATCACATTCATTTCAAGACCTGTAGGGTTTATAAAGCAGGTTGAAGCACAAAACTGCTTTGATTAGCTTGTTAGATCTTCAGTTACAAAGACAGCTGGAATCAATCATGAAAAAGCTGTTTAACATAGGTAACTGCTGCTGTACTTGTCCTAGGTTCTTTCTTAGAGAGTAGACACATGGGGGCCTCTAAACAGCTCTCCGCTGACCTAAAACAAAGATAATTCATTATCATGAATTAGGAGAAGGGTACCAGAAATGATGTGAAAGGTCTGGACTGTCTGTCTCCACTCCCAGAATGTAGTGCAGGAATGGAAGAGCACAGGAGTAGCCACTGTAAAGGATAATATGTGGTAGGCACAAATAAAGATAAGACTGAACTCCATGAGAAGAACTTATTGCCTACATTTTGGTGGAGCCTGAACCCCCTTAAGAGCAACAGAGGCAAGAAAAATTCCCTTTTAACAGGAAGAAACCTTGAACAGGACCCGGCTCATAAGGAAGAACCTTCCTGCTGACAGTCGGCCGGGTGGAGGAGAAGAAGAGGGAGACAGGACAGAGAGGATGAAGGAGAGAGAGAGAGAGAGAGAGAGAGGAGCAAACATGCACAGACATCATACACAGAGAACACACATGACAGGTTGTTGATGTGATCAAGCAAGATGAATCAGTGATTATATTACAGTAGATATATCATCAGTTAATAAATAGTAACAGTAGTTTAATGCTACACAGACACCGGTGTGGTCAATAAGCACTGGAATATTCAGGGGCCGGACTGCAGGTCTGAAGTTGCTACCATCCTTCGTGGCCTCACATATCCCAAGATGCTTTGCGCGCTTATTATATATATTATATTGAAACCCTTAGGATTATTATTTTGAAATTTGCTGACTTTTGAAATGCACATATAAAAATGGCTCTATAGCGCCCCCAACGCGTAGCCCCTCTGGCCGGTTTGACACAGGATTATGAAAATTGGCACACATGTATCACCTCAAGACGCACAAAAAAGTCTCTTGGACCCCCCCTCCAAACCCAACAGGAAGTCCACCATTTGAAGGTTTGTGGCCATTTTGGCGATGTGTGACCCTGCTGCCAAACTTTTCACGCCTCGCATACTTCATCGGATTGAGCTGAAATTCGCCGTGTCCACTCAGGACACCATAGGGAATAGACGCATTCCAAAACTCTTACAAAAGTCTGACGGTGTGGCCGGGGCGTGGCCTCAAAGTTTGACCATTTCTGAGGACACAGAAAGTCTCTATAACTTCTTTGTTTTCTGTCCGATCTGTACGAAATGTCACATGTATGATCAGAGTCTGATGACTGGTCGATTAAATATTTATCATCTATATTTTTATGAGCATTTGTATTTTGTTAAATTCACTTTTTAATTAATATTTGTTTACCATATTATAAAATAGGCTCATTTCATATAGTATCTCTCATGTGTTAATTTCATACGGAGCACTTTGAAGGCCGCTGCCTGACAGCCTGAGAGCAGGGCCTGATTGTCCCGTTCCTTAGCAACGGTTGCTAACAACACTTCAGACAGCTGCCGCTGCGGTGTACTGGTGTCCTGCAAAGGTTCGGTGGGTTCCCAAGCGTACAGCTGGTCAGATAAACTTTTATTTATTCTTACACAGCACAACACACACATTTCACACACCTGATATAGTTTAGCTAAGTACGAGCAAGCTAAATATTTGATGTCTTCTGTAACAGCTAGCAAGACATGCTACGTTAGCATTTTGGTTATTTTGATGACCTGTGTATTTAAAATTAGATTTCAATATCTTAAATAGACTAAATAGGAATCGTGACAGAGGACAATGATATTTCCATTAAGACATTCGTTCATGTTTTCTTGTTTAAAGATTTGGCTGCATTTGGTGTAAACATGTCTCGAAGAAGGTCGTCCTCGAGCACAGGTGGCACAGGTGATGTGTGTTTTTTTGTTTTTAAATCTTGTAATTATTATCAGTTGTATTGTTGTTTGGTTGAAATATCTGTAATGTTAAATAACGTTTTTAAACAGAGTTAGAGAAAGCCAAACTTGAGGACCTGCAGAGACGAGTGAGGACCATGGAGAGAGAGAATGAGGCCTACAACCGCAAGACCCAGAGACAAATCTACAAACAAGAGTGAGCGCACTTACCATACTGTAACTCACACACTGTATTTGTGTGTGTGTGTCTATTGTATATCTGATCACATGTTGACTTGGATGAAGGCAGGAGATTGAGAATCTGCTGAAGGAGCAGGAGGAGCTCCGTGAAAAGCTCAGCGCGTGTAAGAGGCGCAAAGAGATGAAGACTGAGGACATCCAGCGTCTTCAGAAGCTGCTCCAGCATAACCATGCTTTGGATGAAGAGCTAGAGAGAGAGAGGCAAAAACAAAAGGACTTGCAGAGAAAGGTCTGACTGTATATCGTGTATGTATTTCATCATTTCATGTTGATTCATATTTTTTACTTTTGACTTTAATGCGGGCAGATTTCAAACCTGGAGTCCGAGATGATGGAAGCGAGAAGAGGAGCTGTCAGTCTCTGTGTTAGGTCAGAGGTACAGAGCACTCAGAAATCTGTGGAAGGAGAGCTGCACAGAGTGAGTCATCAAACTCATTGCTACAGCATAAACAAACAAAACAAAGCCATTCTGTTGTTTACTTTATGTTCATCTCTGTCCAGGCCACCACTAAACTCAATGAGCAGTTAGCAAAAAACAGCCATCTGAAGGAGAAGCTGCAGAGTCTTCTTAATGAGCGTCACCATTTCCAGCAGCAACACAACAAGCTGAACAAGGTTACAACTCTTATCATATCATCACCATGGGCACATTGTTGATTTCTCCTTCAACACTTTATTAGCAGATATATTTGTATCGCAGGAACTGCAGGAACTCCACAAGAAGAACGCAGAAGTTACCAACCAGATCAGCGCTGCTAACGAAGAAAGGTGAGCTCCTGAGACAGCCAGTTGTGTTAAATGGAAGGAAACCTCTGAGATGTTGCAGCTCATATCTGGAACTGGTATACATAAGGGTGGAGGCTCAGTCCAAGCTGACCGTGCTGAGGGAGACAGCGGAGAAGGAACACGCTCACTTTAACGCTGAGATGAAGGAACTGGAGCGGGTTATTGCACAGCAGAGCAGCCTGAAGAACTTCATGAGCGTCAAGGGCAGCGAGAGGAGCGACCACAAAATGGGAACCAGGCAATGTAAGAGGCAGGCGGCCCGCATGATGTTGTAGCTAATGTGTCTAAAGTTTTAGCAGTGCTAACAGTTCCAATAATTGTATCATTCATTTTTCATCAATGCAAAAAGCCACAGCGGAAAAGGACAAAAGTACAAACAACATGTGTTTCTCAGTAGAATTCATGTAGCAGGCAATAATGTTGCACATACAATACAGTTACACATTTGTGTGTCCTTGTGTCATTGTGAATACAGGCACTAAGACTAAAGAGAATAATGAATGATAAACATGAATGATAAACATAACATTGTGATGCTAATGCTAACCCTGCTGATGAAGATGAGACTGGCGCCTCACTGATGTGAATCTGATGTGTTTTGTGTTTCTCAGTGTCAGAGCTGAAGGAGCAGAGGAGGGGGGACTCACAGGACGTGTCTCTGGACGTTCTGGAGGACATGTTTAGGAAACTTCAGACTGTGACAAGAGAGGACAACCTGGACCTGCTGGTGACCAGGTTCATCCAGGGTGAGTCTCATATTCTGCACACAGTTTATGTCAGGATTATAATCCTCTTGCATTTGTACATGAGTACATTCAGACCCCGTTCAGTCTTGTGTAATCAATCAGAACAGCACAAAAATCCAGTTAAAGCTGGATTAGATAGATCCACCTCACAGAGGTGGATTGAGCTGGGTTTGCTAAAATCTGGCTAAGGTCTGAACACGAATGTGGCTAGCGACATCATACTTCTGGGTTCATGGGGACAGTATCTGGGTCACGCCATGTGTAAAACATCCACTGAACTACCAAAGATTGAACTACCAGATTTGATCCCGCTCTAGCTAGACCAACTTTCTCCAGTCAGAAGGGGGTCTCATTAAATGGAAACACACTGTATCTCCCTGCTGTATTATGTATTGTATTGTTTCCCCCTGTAGGTGAGGAGGAGAACTTTGCTCTCTTCAATTTGGTGAACGAGCAAAACAAAGAGATTGATGTATTAAAGAATGAAATTAGCCAGGTGAGTTTGATTTGAAGGTCTCACACATTACAATGAACCTGTTGATGAAGATTCTCAGTCATCCGGGTCATTTTTATTCAGTTGGTTAAAGCAAAGCTACTGGACCTGTAGAAATTCTACAAGTCCAGTTGCCTTGCTGCAACCTTCTGAATTACATTGAAGACAGTGGTTTGCTGGGTCATTTATTTATGTATTTGTGCTGTGAATGAGTTTAGATCCAAACAAACATGGAGCAGGCTGAAGCCAAAGGTCGGCAGCAGGAGCAGGATTATGACTCTCGGCTAAGAGACGTCCAGGAGAGATTAAAGGAGGCCGAGTCTCAGGCAGAGGATTATGAAGACCAAGCCACCATCATCAGCAAAGTCCTGGAACAGATTAAAACAGGTTTTTTTCACAACCTTGTGACTTCCAGCTGTTAAATCGAGTCATCAGTTAGAACATTGATACTCGAATACTTGATATTCCTCCCTCTCACAGGAGTAAACAGCACCTTCTCCAGCCTAGAGTGTGACCGCTCACTGATTGATGACATGGTGGGCTCCTCCACAAGCGTCACCGACAACAACATCATGTCCTACCTGGGTTTAGTGGAACAGAAGACAGATGAGCTGCTCACCATCCAAGCGTTCCTCAGATCTAAAGTCTGCTACCGCTGCTTGTGTTTTCTCACTAATATTTGTACATGTTTTCATTTCTGAACCTGAAATACAGTTTGTTTCTATAATATTTATCATTCTTACAGGATGCAGAAAAGGACTCTGATCCAGACGAATTCACTTTGGTTCAAGATCCAGAAGGTGCTGCTGTCAACAGGTCAGACTTTAGATCACTTCATTCTGACAGCTTCATGTTTGTCAGTAAATGATGTAAAAGTTGATGGCTGTGTCTGTGTTGACTCATCAGTGAGTGTGATGCAGAGGAGTCTTCCGATGAGGAATATTGAAGGGGGTGAGTTCAAACAAAGTTCCTCTCCGAAGTTAGTGTGAGATCATGTTCATCATTTGTTTGTGTTTATCTGGAAGTAATTTGTATGTTTTTTTGGTTCCTCCCAACAGACAGCAACAAAAGCCAGTCTGCAGAACAAGGGAAGTCAGAGGACACGTCCACCTGAGGAAGGCCTGGATGGATGTTTCTTATCCATGTCAACATAAGTTTGAGTTCAAATAAACAAAGTAGCCTATGCATGTAACAGAGTTCGAGTATTAAGTACATTAGATCCCAAAAATCTGAGGTGCACTCTAAACTACACTCTAAAATTCCGATGTATCAGAAACTCACTTACATAGAAGGATCTGAAAAGTTTTGAATGCTGTGATTTTGTCACATTTCTTCAATTGTTCTCATGCTGCTCACAAGCCACCAGTACATCCGTGGAACCTCTGGAAACCTCTGGTGACGAGCCATCGAACTCCTGGATAGGAAGACACAGCAGTTCCACCACTGTCAAATACTTGCTAAACATAAGATCCTAATTGAAAACATGATTACAGTGGTATGCAAAAGTTTGGGCACCCCTATCATTTCATGATAATTTGCTCTACCTTCCTAAGAGAAGATCACAGCGACGAGGTTTGTTTCCTCCAGAGATGCAGACATCTGAGTGTTTTCCAGATTGACATCCTTAGAGTAGAGATTTATTATAATAAAATTTAATGTAAAAAATGTAATGTGCAAAAGTGTTGGCACCCTTTTTATCACATTCATTTCAAGACCTGTAGGGGTTTATAAAGCAGGTTGAAGCACAAAACTGCTTTGATTAGCTTGTTAGATCTTCAGTTACAAAGACAGCTGGAATCAATCATGAAAAAGCTGTTTAACATAGGTAACTGCTGCTGTACTTGTCCTAGGTTCTTTCTTAGAGAGTAGACACATGGGGGCCTCTAAACAGCTCTCCGCTGACCTAAAACAAAGATAATTCATTATCATGAATTAGGAGAAGGGTACCAGAAATGATGTGAAAGGTCTGGACTGTCTGTCTCCACTCCCAGAAATGTAGTGCAGGAATGGAAGAGCACAGGAGTAGCCACTGTAAAGGATAATATGTGGTAGGCACAAATAAAGATAAGACTGAACTCCATGAGAAGAACTTATTGCCTACATTTTGGTGGAGCCTGAACCCCCTTAAGAGCAACAGAGGCAAGAAAAATTCCCTTTTAACAGGAAGAAACCTTGAACAGGACCCGGCTCATAAGGAAGAACCTTCCTGCTGACAGTCGGCCGGGTGGAGGAGAAGAAGAGGGAGACAGGACAGAGAGGATGAAGGAGAGAGAGAGAGAGAGAGAGAGGAGCAAACATGCACAGACATCATACACAGAGAACACACATGACAGGTTGTTGATGTGATCAAGCAAGATGAATCAGTGATTATATTACAGTAGATATATCATCAGTTAATAAATAGTAACAGTAGTTTAATGCTACACAGACACCGGTGTGGTCAATAAGCACTGGAATATTCAGGGGCCGGACTGCAGGTCTGAAGTTGCTACCATCCTTCGTGGCCTCACATATCCCAAGATGCTTTGCGCGCTTATTAGGGCCCGAGCACCGAATGGTGCAAGAGCCCTATTGAAACCCTTAGGATTATTATTAGGGCCCGAGCACCGAATGGTGCAAGAGCCCTATTGAAACCCTTAGGATTATTAGGGCCCGAGCACGGAATGGTGCAAGAGCCCTATTGAAACCCTTAGGATTATTTTATTATTTTTTATTTTTTTTTTTTTCCCCTCCGAGATCGCATTTTTGGAGGCCTTAACATGCCCAAAAACTCACCAAACTTGGTAGAAAAATTCATTCGCCTGAAAAATTTTGAAATTTGCTGACTTTTGAAATGCACATATAAAAATGGCTCTATAGCGCCCCCAACGCGTAGCCCCTCTGGCCGGTTTGACACAGAATTATGAAAATTGGCACACATGTATCACCTCAAGACGCACAAAAAAGTCTCTTGGACCCCCCCTCCAAACCCAACAGGAAGTCCACCATTTGAAGGTTTGTGGCCATTTTTGGCGATGTGTGACCCTGCTGCCAAACTTTTCACGCCTCGCATACTTCATCGGATTGAGCTGAAATTCGCCGTGTCCACTCAGGACACCATAGGGAATAGACGCATTCCAAAACTCTTACAAAAGTCTGACGGTGTGGCCGGGGAGTGGCCTCAAAGTTTGACCATTTCTGAGGACACAGAAAGTCTCTATAACTTCTTTGTTTTCTGTCCGATCTGTACGAAATGTCACATGTATGATCAGAGTCTGATGACTGGTCGATTAAATATTTATCATCTATATTTTTATGAGCATTTGTATTTTGTTAAATTCACTTTTTAATTAATATTTGTTTACCATATTATAAAATAGGCTCATTTCATATAGTATCTCTCATGTGTTAATTTCATACGGAGCACTTTGAAGGCCGCTGCCTGACAGCCTGAGAGCAGGGCCTGATTGTCCCGTGTTCCTTAGCAACGGTTGCTAACAACACTTCAGACAGCTGCCGCTGCGGTGTACTGGTGTCCTGCAAAGGTTCGGTGGGTTCCCAAGCGTACAGCTGGTCAGATAAACTTTTATTTATTCTTACACAGCACAACACACACATTTCACACACCTGATATAGTTTAGCTAAGTACGAGCAAGCTAAATATTTGATGTCTTCTGTAACAGCTAGCAAGACATGCTACGTTAGCATTTTGGTTATTTTGATGACCTGTGTATTTAAAATTAGATTTCAATATCTTAAATAGACTAAATAGGAATCGTGACAGAGGACAATGATATTTCCATTAAGACATTCGTTCATGTTTTCTTGTTTAAAGATTTGGCTGCATTTGGTGTAAACATGTCTCGAAGAAGGTCGTCCTCGAGCACAGGTGGCACAGGTGATGTGTGTTTTTTTGTTTTTAAATCTTGTAATTATTATCAGTTGTATTGTTGTTTGGTTGAAATATCTGTAATGTTAAATAACGTTTTTAAACAGAGTTAGAGAAAGCCAAACTTGAGGACCTGCAGAGACGAGTGAGGACCATGGAGAGAGAGAATGAGGCCTACAACCGCAAGACCCAGAGACAAATCTACAAACAAGAGTGAGCGCACTTACCATACTGTAACTCACACACTGTATTTGTGTGTGTGTGTCTGTTGTATATCTGATCACATGTTGACTTGGATGAAGGCAGGAGATTGAGAATCTGCTGAAGGAGCAGGAGGAGCTCCGTGAAAAGCTCAGCGCGTGTAAGAGGCGCAAAGAGATGAAGACTGAGGACATCCAGCGTCTTCAGAAGCTGCTCCAGCATAACCATGCTTTGGATGAAGAGCTAGAGAGAGAGAGGCAAAAACAAAAGGACTTGCAGAGAAAGGTCTGACTGTATATCGTGTATGTATTTCATCATTTCATGTTGATTCATATTTTTTACTTTTGACTTTAATGCGGGCAGATTTCAAACCTGGAGTCCGAGATGATGGAAGCGAGAAGAGGAGCTGTCAGTCTCTGTGTTAGGTCAGAGGTACAGAGCACTCAGAAATCTGTGGAAGGAGAGCTGCACAGAGTGAGTCATCAAACTCATTGCTACAGCATAAACAAACAAAACAAAGCCATTCTGTTGTTTACTTTATGTTCATCTCTGTCCAGGCCACCACTAAACTCAATGAGCAGTTAGCAAAAAACAGCCATCTGAAGGAGAAGCTGCAGAGTCTTCTTAATGAGCGTCACCATTTCCAGCAGCAACACAACAAGCTGAACAAGGTTACAACTCTTATCATATCATCACCATGGGCACATTGTTGATTTCTCCTTCAACACTTTATTAGCAGATATATTTGTATCGCAGGAACTGCAGGAACTCCACAAGAAGAACGCAGAAGTTACCAACCAGATCAGCGCTGCTAACGAAGAAAGGTGAGCTCCTGAGACAGCCAGTTGTGTTAAATGGAAGGAAACCTCTGAGATGTTGCAGCTCATATCTGGAACTGGTATACATAAGGGTGGAGGCTCAGTCCAAGCTGACCGTGCTGAGGGAGACAGCGGAGAAGGAACACGCTCACTTTAACGCTGAGATGAAGGAACTGGAGCGGGTTATTGCACAGCAGAGCAGCCTGAAGAACTTCATGAGCGTCAAGGGCAGCGAGAGGAGCGACCACAAAATGGGAACCAGGCAATGTAAGAGGCAGGCGGCCCGCATGATGTTGTAGCTAATGTGTCTAAAGTTTTAGCAGTGCTAACAGTTCCAATAATTGTATCATTCATTTTTCATCAATGCAAAAAGCCACAGCGGAAAAGGACAAAAGTACAAACAACATGTGTTTCTCCGTAGAATTCATGTAGCAGGCAATAATGTTGCACATACAATACAGTTACACATTTGTGTGTCCTTGTGTCATTGTGAATACAGGCACTAAGACTAAAGAGAATAATGAATGATAAACATGAATGATAAACATAACATTGTGATGCTAATGCTAACCCTGCTGATGAAGATGAGACTGGCGCCTCACTGATGTGAATCTGATGTGTTTTGTGTTTCTCAGTGTCAGAGCTGAAGGAGCAGAGGAGGGGGGACTCACAGGACGTGTCTCTGGACGTTCTGGAGGACATGTTTAGGAAACTTCAGACTGTGACAGGAGAGGACAACCTGGACCTGCTGGTGACCAGGTTCATCCAGGGTGAGTCTCATATTCTGCACACAGTTTATGTCAGGATTATAATCCTCTTGCATTTGTACATGAGTACATTCAGACCCCGTTCAGTCTTGTGTAATCAATCAGAACAGCACAAAAATCCAGTTAAAGCTGGATTAGATAGATCCACCTCACAGAGGTGGATTGAGCTGGGTTTGCTAAAATCTGGCTAAGGTCTGAACACGAATGTGGCTAGCGACATCATACTTCTGGGTTCATGGGGACAGTATCTGGGTCACGCCATGTGTAAAACATCCACTGAACTACCAAAGATTGAACTACCAGATTTGATCCCGCTCTAGCTAGACCAACTTTCTCCAGTCAGAAGGGGGTCTCATTAAATGGAAACACACTGTATCTCCCTGCTGTATTATGTATTGTATTGTTTCCCCCTGTAGGTGAGGAGGAGAACTTTGCTCTCTTCAATTTGGTGAACGAGCAAAACAAAGAGATTGATGTATTAAAGAATGAAATTAGCCAGGTGAGTTTGATTTGAAGGTCTCACACATTACAATGAACCTGTTGATGAAGATTCTCAGTCATCCGGGTCATTTTTATTCAGTTGGTTAAAGCAAAGCTACTGGACCTGTAGAAATTCTACAAGTCCAGTTGCCTTGCTGCAACCTTCTGAATTACATTGAAGACAGTGGTTTGCTGGGTCATTTATTTATGTATTTGTGCTGTGAATGAGTTTAGATCCAAACAAACATGGAGCAGGCTGAAGCCAAAGGTCGGCAGCAGGAGCAGGATTATGACTCTCGGCTAAGAGACGTCCAGGAGAGATTAAAGGAGGCCGAGTCTCAGGCAGAGGATTATGAAGACCAAGCCACCATCATCAGCAAAGTCCTGGAACAGATTAAAACAGGTTTTTTTCACAACCTTGTGACTTCCAGCTGTTAAATCGAGTCATCAGTTAGAACATTGATACTCGAATACTTGATATTCCTCCCTCTCACAGGAGTAAACAGCACCTTCTCCAGCCTAGAGTGTGACCGCTCACTGATTGATGACATGGTGGGCTCCTCCACAAGCGTCACCGACAACAACATCATGTCCTACCTGGGTTTAGTGGAACAGAAGACAGATGAGCTGCTCACCATCCAAGCGTTCCTCAGATCTAAAGTCTGCTACCGCTGCTTGTGTTTTCTCACTAATATTTGTACATGTTTTCATTTCTGAACCTGAAATACAGTTTGTTTCTATAATATTTATCATTCTTACAGGATGCAGAAAAGGACTCTGATCCAGACGAATTCACTTTGGTTCAAGATCCAGAAGGTGCTGCTGTCAACAGGTCAGACTTTAGATCACTTCATTCTGACAGCTTCATGTTTGTCAGTAAATGATGTAAAAGTTGATGGCTGTGTCTGTGTTGACTCATCAGTGAGTGTGATGCAGAGGAGTCTTCCGATGAGGAATATTGAAGGGGGTGAGTTCAAACAAAGTTCCTCTCCGAAGTTAGTGTGAGATCATGTTCATCATTTGTTTGTGTTTATCTGGAAGTAATTTGTATGTTTTTTTGGTTCCTCCCAACAGACAGCAACAAAAGCCAGTCTGCAGAACAAGGGAAGTCAGAGGACACGTCCACCTGAGGAAGGCCTGGATGGATGTTTCTTATCCATGTCAACATAAGTTTGAGTTCAAATAAACAAAGTAGCCTATGCATGTAACAGAGTTCGAGTATTAAGTACATTAGATCCCAAAAATCTGAGGTGCACTCTAAACTACACTCTAAAATTCCGATGTATCAGAAACTCACTTACATAGAAGGATCTGAAAAGTTTTGAATGCTGTGATTTTGTCACATTTCTTCAATTGTTCTCATGCTGCTCACAAGCCACCAGTACATCCGTGGAACCTCTGGAAACCTCTGGTGACGAGCCATCGAACTCCTGGATAGGAAGACACAGCAGTTCCACCACTGTCAAATACTTGCTAAACATAAGATCCTAATTGAAAACATGATTACAGTGGTATGCAAAAGTTTGGGCACCCCTATCATTTCATGATAATTTGCTCTACCTTCCTAAGAGAAGATCACAGCGACGAGGTTTGTTTCCTCCAGAGATGCAGACATCTGAGTGTTTTCCAGATTGACATCCTTAGAGTAGAGATTTATTATAATAAAATTTAATGTAAAAAATGTAATGTGCAAAAGTGTTGGCACCCTTTTTATCACATTCATTTCAAGACCTGTAGGGGTTTATAAAGCAGGTTGAAGCACAAAACTGCTTTGATTAGCTTGTTAGATCTTCAGTTACAAAGACAGCTGGAATCAATCATGAAAAAGCTGTTTAACATAGGTAACTGCTGCTGTACTTGTCCTAGGTTCTTTCTTAGAGAGTAGACACATGGGGGCCTCTAAACAGCTCTCCGCTGACCTAAAACAAAGATAATTCATTATCATGAATTAGGAGAAGGGTACCAGAAATGATGTGAAAGGTCTGGACTGTCTGTCTCCACTCCCAGAAATGTAGTGCAGGAATGGAAGAGCACAGGAGTAGCCACTGTAAAGGATAATATGTGGTAGGCACAAATAAAGATAAGACTGAACTCCATGAGAAGAACTTATTGCCTACATTTTGGTGGAGCCTGAACCCCCTTAAGAGCAACAGAGGCAAGAAAAATTCCCTTTTAACAGGAAGAAACCTTGAACAGGACCCGGCTCATAAGGAAGAACCTTCCTGCTGACAGTCGGCCGGGTGGAGGAGAAGAAGAGGGAGACAGGACAGAGAGGATGAAGGAGAGAGAGAGAGAGAGAGAGAGAGGAGCAAACATGCACAGACATCATACACAGAGAACACACATGACAGGTTGTTGATGTGATCAAGCAAGATGAATCAGTGATTATATTACAGTAGATATATCATCAGTTAATAAATAGTAACAGTAGTTTAATGCTACACAGACACCGGTGTGGTCAATAAGCACTGGAATATTCAGGGGCCGGACTGCAGGTCTGAAGTTGCTACCATCCTTCGTGGCCTCACATATCCCAAGATGCTTTGCGCGCTTATTAGGGCCCGAGCACCGAATGGTGCAAGAGCCCTATTGAAACCCTTAGGATTATTATTAGGGCCCGAGCACCGAATGGTGCAAGAGCCCTATTGAAACCCTTAGGATTATTAGGGCCCGAGCACCGAATGGTGCAAGAGCCCTATTGAAACCCTTAGGATTATTTTTTTATTTTTTTATTTTTTTTTTTTTCCCCTCCGAGATCGCATTTTTGGAGGCCTTAACATGCCCAAAAACTCACCAAACTTGGTAGAAAAATTCATTCGCCTGAAAAATTTTGAAATTTGCTGACTTTTGAAATGCACATATAAAAATGGCTCTATAGCGCCCCCAACGCGTAGCCCCTCTGGCCGGTTTGACACAGAATTATGAAAATTGGCACACATGTATCACCTCAAGACGCACAAAAAAGTCTCTTGGACCCCCCCTCCAAACCCAACAGGAAGTCCACCATTTGAAGGTTTGTGGCCATTTTTGGCGATGTGTGACCCTGCTGCCAAACTTTTCACGCCTCGCATACTTCATCGGATTGAGCTGAAATTCGCCGTGTCCACTCAGGACACCATAGGGAATAGACGCATTCCAAAACTCTTACAAAAGTCTGACGGTGTGGCCGGGGAGTGGCCTCAAAGTTTGACCATTTCTGAGGACACAGAAAGTCTCTATAACTTCTTTGTTTTCTGTCCGATCTGTACGAAATGTCACATGTATGATCAGAGTCTGATGACTGGTCGATTAAATATTTATCATCTATATTTTTATGAGCATTTGTATTTTGTTAAATTCACTTTTTAATTAATATTTGTTTACCATATTATAAAATAGGCTCATTTCATATAGTATCTCTCATGTGTTAATTTCATACGGAGCACTTTGAAGGCCGCTGCCTGACAGCCTGAGAGCAGGGCCTGATTGTCCCGTGTTCCTTAGCAACGGTTGCTAACAACACTTCAGACAGCTGCCGCTGCGGTGTACTGGTGTCCTGCAAAGGTTCCGTGGGTTCCCAAGCGTACAGCTGGTCAGATAAACTTTTATTTATTCTTACACAGCACAACACACACATTTCACACACCTGATATAGTTTAGCTAAGTACGAGCAAGCTAAATATTTGATGTCTTCTGTAACAGCTAGCAAGACATGCTACGTTAGCATTTTGGTTATTTTGATGACCTGTGTATTTAAAATTAGATTTCAATATCTTAAATAGACTAAATAGGAATCGTGACAGAGGACAATGATATTTCCATTAAGACATTCGTTCATGTTTTCTTGTTTAAAGATTTGGCTGCATTTGGTGTAAACATGTCTCGAAGAAGGTCGTCCTCGAGCACAGGTGGCACAGGTGATGTGTGTTTTTTTGTTTTTAAATCTTGTAATTATTATCAGTTGTATTGTTGTTTGGTTGAAATATCTGTAATGTTAAATAACGTTTTTAAACAGAGTTAGAGAAAGCCAAACTTGAGGACCTGCAGAGACGAGTGAGGACCATGGAGAGAGAGAATGAGGCCTACAACCGCAAGACCCAGAGACAAATCTACAAACAAGAGTGAGCGCACTTACCATACTGTAACTCACACACTGTATTTGTGTGTGTGTGTCTGTTGTATATCTGATCACATGTTGACTTGGATGAAGGCAGGAGATTGAGAATCTGCTGAAGGAGCAGGAGGAGCTCCGTGAAAAGCTCAGCGCGTGTAAGAGGCGCAAAGAGATGAAGACTGAGGACATCCAGCGTCTTCAGAAGCTGCTCCAGCATAACCATGCTTTGGATGAAGAGCTAGAGAGAGAGAGGCAAAAACAAAAGGACTTGCAGAGAAAGGTCTGACTGTATATCGTGTATGTATTTCATCATTTCATGTTGATTCATATTTTTTACTTTTGACTTTAATGCGGGCAGATTTCAAACCTGGAGTCCGAGATGATGGAAGCGAGAAGAGGAGCTGTCAGTCTCTGTGTTAGGTCAGAGGTACAGAGCACTCAGAAATCTGTGGAAGGAGAGCTGCACAGAGTGAGTCATCAAACTCATTGCTACAGCATAAACAAACAAAACAAAGCCATTCTGTTGTTTACTTTATGTTCATCTCTGTCCAGGCCACCACTAAACTCAATGAGCAGTTAGCAAAAAACAGCCATCTGAAGGAGAAGCTGCAGAGTCTTCTTAATGAGCGTCACCATTTCCAGCAGCAACACAACAAGCTGAACAAGGTTACAACTCTTATCATATCATCACCATGGGCACATTGTTGATTTCTCCTTCAACACTTTATTAGCAGATATATTTGTATCGCAGGAACTGCAGGAACTCCACAAGAAGAACGCAGAAGTTACCAACCAGATCAGCGCTGCTAACGAAGAAAGGTGAGCTCCTGAGACAGCCAGTTGTGTTAAATGGAAGGAAACCTCTGAGATGTTGCAGCTCATATCTGGAACTGGTATACATAAGGGTGGAGGCTCAGTCCAAGCTGACCGTGCTGAGGGAGACAGCGGAGAAGGAACACGCTCACTTTAACGCTGAGATGAAGGAACTGGAGCGGGTTATTGCACAGCAGAGCAGCCTGAAGAACTTCATGAGCGTCAAGGGCAGCGAGAGGAGCGACCACAAAATGGGAACCAGGCAATGTAAGAGGCAGGCGGCCCGCATGATGTTGTAGCTAATGTGTCTAAAGTTTTAGCAGTGCTAACAGTTCCAATAATTGTATCATTCATTTTTCATCAATGCAAAAAGCCACAGCGGAAAAGGACAAAAGTACAAACAACATGTGTTTCTCAGTAGAATTCATGTAGCAGGCAATAATGTTGCACATACAATACAGTTACACATTTGTGTGTCCTTGTGTCATTGTGAATACAGGCACTAAGACTAAAGAGAATAATGAATGATAAACATGAATGATAAACATAACATTGTGATGCTAATGCTAACCCTGCTGATGAAGATGAGACTGGCGCCTCACTGATGTGAATCTGATGTGTTTTGTGTTTCTCAGTGTCAGAGCTGAAGGAGCAGAGGAGGGGGGACTCACAGGACGTGTCTCTGGACGTTCTGGAGGACATGTTTAGGAAACTTCAGACTGTGACAGGAGAGGACAACCTGGACCTGCTGGTGACCAGGTTCATCCAGGGTGAGTCTCATATTCTGCACACAGTTTATGTCAGGATTATAATCCTCTTGCATTTGTACATGAGTACATTCAGACCCCGTTCAGTCTTGTGTAATCAATCAGAACAGCACAAAAATCCAGTTAAAGCTGGATTAGATAGATCCACCTCACAGAGGTGGATTGAGCTGGGTTTGCTAAAATCTGGCTAAGGTCTGAACACGAATGTGGCTAGCGACATCATACTTCTGGGTTCATGGGGACAGTATCTGGGTCACGCCATGTGTAAAACATCCACTGAACTACCAAAGATTGAACTACCAGATTTGATCCCGCTCTAGCTAGACCAACTTTCTCCAGTCAGAAGGGGGTCTCATTAAATGGAAACACACTGTATCTCCCTGCTGTATTATGTATTGTATTGTTTCCCCCTGTAGGTGAGGAGGAGAACTTTGCTCTCTTCAATTTGGTGAACGAGCAAAACAAAGAGATTGATGTATTAAAGAATGAAATTAGCCAGGTGAGTTTGATTTGAAGGTCTCACACATTACAATGAACCTGTTGATGAAGATTCTCAGTCATCCGGGTCATTTTTATTCAGTTGGTTAAAGCAAAGCTACTGGACCTGTAGAAATTCTACAAGTCCAGTTGCCTTGCTGCAACCTTCTGAATTACATTGAAGACAGTGGTTTGCTGGGTCATTTATTTATGTATTTGTGCTGTGAATGAGTTTAGATCCAAACAAACATGGAGCAGGCTGAAGCCAAAGGTCGGCAGCAGGAGCAGGATTATGACTCTCGGCTAAGAGACGTCCAGGAGAGATTAAAGGAGGCCGAGTCTCAGGCAGAGGATTATGAAGACCAAGCCACCATCATCAGCAAAGTCCTGGAACAGATTAAAACAGGTTTTTTTCACAACCTTGTGACTTCCAGCTGTTAAATCGAGTCATCAGTTAGAACATTGATACTCGAATACTTGATATTCCTCCCTCTCACAGGAGTAAACAGCACCTTCTCCAGCCTAGAGTGTGACCGCTCACTGATTGATGACATGGTGGGCTCCTCCACAAGCGTCACCGACAACAACATCATGTCCTACCTGGGTTTAGTGGAACAGAAGACAGATGAGCTGCTCACCATCCAAGCGTTCCTCAGATCTAAAGTCTGCTACCGCTGCTTGTGTTTTCTCACTAATATTTGTACATGTTTTCATTTCTGAACCTGAAATACAGTTTGTTTCTATAATATTTATCATTCTTACAGGATGCAGAAAAGGACTCTGATCCAGACGAATTCACTTTGGTTCAAGATCCAGAAGGTGCTGCTGTCAACAGGTCAGACTTTAGATCACTTCATTCTGACAGCTTCATGTTTGTCAGTAAATGATGTAAAAGTTGATGGCTGTGTCTGTGTTGACTCATCAGTGAGTGTGATGCAGAGGAGTCTTCCGATGAGGAATATTGAAGGGGGTGAGTTCAAACAAAGTTCCTCTCCGAAGTTAGTGTGAGATCATGTTCATCATTTGTTTGTGTTTATCTGGAAGTAATTTGTATGTTTTTTTGGTTCCTCCCAACAGACAGCAACAAAAGCCAGTCTGCAGAACAAGGGAAGTCAGAGGACACGTCCACCTGAGGAAGGCCTGGATGGATGTTTCTTATCCATGTCAACATAAGTTTGAGTTCAAATAAACAAAGTAGCCTATGCATGTAACAGAGTTCGAGTATTAAGTACATTAGATCCCAAAAATCTGAGGTGCACTCTAAACTACACTCTAAAATTCCGATGTATCAGAAACTCACTTACATAGAAGGATCTGAAAAGTTTTGAATGCTGTGATTTTGTCACATTTCTTCAATTGTTCTCATGCTGCTCACAAGCCACCAGTACATCCGTGGAACCTCTGGAAACCTCTGGTGACGAGCCATCGAACTCCTGGATAGGAAGACACAGCAGTTCCACCACTGTCAAATACTTGCTAAACATAAGATCCTAATTGAAAACATGATTACAGTGGTATGCAAAAGTTTGGGCACCCCTATCATTTCATGATAATTTGCTCTACCTTCCTAAGAGAAGATCACAGCGACGAGGTTTGTTTCCTCCAGAGATGCAGACATCTGAGTGTTTTCCAGATTGACATCCTTAGAGTAGAGATTTATTGTAATAAAATTTAATGTAAAAAATGTAATGTGCAAAAGTGTTGGCACCCTTTTTATCACATTCATTTCAAGACCTGTAGGGGTTTATAAAGCAGGTTGAAGCACAAAACTGCTTTGATTAGCTTGTTAGATCTTCAGTTACAAAGACAGCTGGAATCAATCATGAAAAAGCTGTTTAACATAGGTAACTGCTGCTGTACTTGTCCTAGGTTCTTTCTTAGAGAGTAGACACATGGGGGCCTCTAAACAGCTCTCCGCTGACCTAAAACAAAGATAATTCATTATCATGAATTAGGAGAAGGGTACCAGAAATGATGTGAAAGGTCTGGACTGTCTGTCTCCACTCCCAGAAATGTAGTGCAGGAATGGAAGAGCACAGGAGTAGCCACTGTAAAGGATGATATGTGGTAGGCACAAATAAAGATAAGACTGAACTCCATGAGAAGAACTTATTGCCTACATTTTGGTGGAGCCTGAACCCCCTTAAGAGCAACAGAGGCAAGAAAAATTCCCTTTTAACAGGAAGAAACCTTGAACAGGACCCGGCTCATAAGGAAGAACCTTCCTGCTGACAGTCGGCCGGGTGGAGGAGAAGAAGAGGGAGACAGGACAGAGGATGAAGGAGAGAGAGAGAGAGAGAGAGAGGAGCAAACATGCACAGACATCATACACAGAGAACACACATGACAGGTTGTTGATGTGATCAAGCAAGATGAATCAGTGATTATATTACAGTAGATATATCATCAGTTAATAAATAGTAACAGTAGTTTAATGCTACACAGACACCGGTGTGGTCAATAAGCACTGGAATATTCAGGGGCCGGACTGCAGGTCTGAAGTTGCTACCATCCTTCGTGGCCTCACATATCCCAAGATGCTTTGCGCGCTTATTATATATATTATATTGAAACCCTTAGGATTATTATTTTGAAATTTGCTGACTTTTGAAATGCACATATAAAAATGGCTCTATAGCGCCCCCAACGCGTAGCCCCTCTGGCCGGTTTGACACAGGATTATGAAAATTGGCACACATGTATCACCTCAAGACGCACAAAAAAGTCTCTTGGACCCCCCCTCCAAACCCAACAGGAAGTCCACCATTTGAAGGTTTGTGGCCATTTTTGGCGATGTGTGACCCTGCTGCCAAACTTTTCACGCCTCGCATACTTCATCGGATTGAGCTGAAATTCGCCGTGTCCACTCAGGACACCATAGGGAATAGACGCATTCCAAAACTCTTACAAAAGTCTGACGGTGTGGCCGGGGCGTGGCCTCAAAGTTTGACTATTTCTGAGGACACAGAAAGTCTCTATAACTTCTTTGTTTTCTGTCCGATCTGTACGAAATGTCACATGTATGATCAGAGTCTGATGACTGGTCGATTAAATATTTATCATCTATATTTTTATGAGCATTTGTATTTTGTTAAATTCACTTTTTAATTAATATTTGTTTACCATATTATAAAATAGGCTCATTTCATATAGTATCTCTCATGTGTTAATTTCATACGGTGCACTTTGAAGGCCGCTGCCTGACAGCCTGAGAGCAGGGCCTGATTGTCCCGTTCCTTAGCAACGGTTGCTAACAACACTTCAGACAGCTGCCGCTGCGGTGTACTGGTGTCCTGCAAAGGTTCGGTGGGTTCCCAAGCGTACAGCTGGTCAGATAAACTTTTATTTATTCTTACACAGCACAACACACACATTTCACACACCTGATATAGTTTAGCTAAGTACGAGCAAGCTAAATATTTGATGTCTTCTGTAACAGCTAGCAAGACATGCTACGTTAGCATTTTGGTTATTTTGATGACCTGTGTATTTAAAATTAGATTTCAATATCTTAAATAGACTAAATAGGAATCGTGACAGAGGACAATGATATTTCCATTAAGACATTCGTTCATGTTTTCTTGTTTAAAGATTTGGCTGCATTTGGTGTAAATATGTCTCGAAGAAGGTCGTTCTCGAGCACAGGTGGCACAGGTGATGTGTGTTTTTTTGTTTTTAAATCTTGTAATTATTATCAGTTGTATTGTTGTTTGGTTGAAATATCTGTAATGTTAAATAACGTTTTTAAACAGAGTTAGAGAAAGCCAAACTTGAGGACCTGCAGAGACGAGTGAGGACCATGGAGAGAGAGAATGAGGCCTACAACCGCAAGACCCAGAGACAAATCTACAAACAAGAGTGAGCGCACTTACCATACTGTAACTCACACACTGTATTTGTGTGTGTGTGTCTGTTGTATATCTGATCACATGTTGACTTGGATGAAGGCAGGAGATTGAGAATCTGCTGAAGGAGCAGGAGGAGCTCCGTGAAAAGCTCAGCGCGTGTAAGAGGCGCAAAGAAATGAAGACTGAGGACATCCAGCGTCTTCAGAAGCTGCTCCAGCATAACCATGCTTTGGATAAAGAGCTAGAGAGAGAGAGGCAAAAACAAAAGGACTTGCAGAGAAAGGTCTGACTGTATATCGTGTATGTATTTCATCATTTCATGTTGATTCATATTTTTTACTTTTGACTTTAATGCGGGCAGATTTCAAACCTGGAGTCCGAGATGATGGAAGCGAGAAGAGGAGCTGTCAGTCTCTGTGTTAGGTCAGAGGTACAGAGCACTCAGAAATCTGTGGAAGGAGAGCTGCACAGAGTGAGTCATCAAACTCATTGCTACAGCATAAACAAACAAAACAAAGCCATTCTGTTGTTTACTTTATGTTCATCTCTGTCCAGGCCACCACTAAACTCAATGAGCAGTTAGCAAAAAACAGCCATCTGAAGGAGAAGCTGCAGAGTCTTCTTAATGAGCGTCACCATTTCCAGCAGCAACACAACAAGCTGAACAAGGTTACAACTCTTATCATATCATCACCATGGGCACATTGTTGATTTCTCCTTCAACACTTTATTAGCAGATATATTTGTATTGCAGGAACTGCAGGAACTCCACAAGAAGAACGCAGAAGTTACCAACCAGATCAGCGCTGCTAACGAAGAAAGGTGAGCTCCTGAGACAGCCAGTTGTGTTAAATGGAAGGAAACCTCTGAGATGTTGCAGCTCATATCTGGAACTGGTATACATAAGGGTGGAGGCTCAGTCCAAGCTGACCGTGCTGAGGGAGACAGCGGAGAAGGAACACGCTCACTTTAACGCTGAGATGAAGGAACTGGAGCGGGTTATTGCACAGCAGAGCAGCCTGAAGAACTTCATGAGCGTCAAGGGCAGCGAGAGGAGCGACCACAAAATGGGAACCAGGCAATGTAAGAGGCAGGCGGCCCGCATGATGTTGTAGCTAATGTGTCTAAAGTTTTAGCAGTGCTAACAGTTCCAATAATTGTATCATTCATTTTTCATCAATGCAAAAAGCCACAGCGGAAAAGGACAAAAGTACAAACAACATGTGTTTCTCAGTAGAATTCATGTAGCAGGCAATAATGTTGCACATACAATACAGTTACACATTTGTGTGTCCTTGTGTCATTGTGAATACAGGCACTAAGACTAAAGAGAATAATGAATGATAAACATGAATGATAAACATAACATTGTGATGCTAATGCTAACCCTGCTGATGAAGATGAGACTGGCGCCTCACTGATGTGAATCTGATGTGTTTTGTGTTTCTCAGTGTCAGAGCTGAAGGAGCAGAGGAGGGGGGACTCACAGGACGTGTCTCTGGACGTTCTGGAGGACATGTTTAGGAAACTTCAGACTGTGACAGGAGAGGACAACCTGGACCTGCTGGTGACCAGGTTCATCCAGGGTGAGTCTCATATTCTGCACACAGTTCATGTCAGGATTATAATCCTCTTGCATTTGTACATGAGTACATTCAGACCCCGTTCAGTCTTGTGTAATCAATCAGAACAGCACAAAAATCCAGTTAAAGCTGGATTAGATAGATCCACCTCACAGAGGTGGATTGAGCTGGGTTTGCTAAAATCTGGCTAAGGTCTGAACACGAATGTGGCTAGCGACATCATACTTCTGGGTTCATGGGGACAGTATCTGGGTCACGCCATGTGTAAAACATCCACTGAACTACCAAAGATTGAACTACCAGATTTGATCCCACTCTAGCTAGACCAACTTTCTCCAGTCAGAAGGGGGTCTCATTAAATGGAAACACACTGTATCTCCCTGCTGTATTATGTATTGTATTGTTTCCCCCTGTAGGTGAGGAGGAGAACTTTGCTCTCTTCAATTTGGTGAACGAGCAAAACAAAGAGATTGATGTATTAAAGAATGAAATTAGCCAGGTGAGTTTGATTTGAAGGTCTCACACATTACAATGAACCTGTTGATGAAGATTCTCAGTCATCCGGGTCATTTTTATTCAGTTGGTTAAAGCAAAGCTACTGGACCTGTAGAAATTCTACAAGTCCAGTTGCCTTGCTGCAACCTTCTGAATTACATTGAAGACAGTGGTTTGCTGGGTCATTTATTTATGTATTTGTGCTGTGAATGAGTTTAGATCCAAACAAACATGGAGCAGGCTGAAGCCAAAGGTCGGCAGCAGGAGCAGGATTATGACTCTCAGCTAAGAGACGTCCAGGAGAGATTAAAGGAGGCCGAGTCTCAGGCAGAGGATTATGAAGACCAAGCCACCATCATCAGCAAAGTCCTGGAACAGATTAAAACAGGTTTTTTTCACAACCTTGTGACTTCCAGCTGTTAAATCGAGTCATCAGTTAGAACATTGATACTCGAATACTTGATATTCCTCCCTCTCACAGGAGTAAACAGCACCTTCTCCAGCCTAGAGTGTGACCGCTCACTGATTGATGACATGGTGGGCTCCTCCACAAGCGTCACCGACAACAACATCATGTCCTACCTGGGTTTAGTGGAACAGAAGACAGATGAGCTGCTCACCATCCAAGCGTTCCTCAGATCTAAAGTCTGCTACCGCTGCTTGTGTTTTCTCACTAATATTTGTACATGTTTTCATTTCTGAACCTGAAATACAGTTTGTTTCTATAATATTTATCATTCTTACAGGATGCAGAAAAGGACTCTGATCCAGACGAATTCACTTTGGTTCAAGATCCAGAAGGTGCTGCTGTCAACAGGTCAGACTTTAGATCACTTCATTCTGACAGCTTCATGTTTGTCAGTAAATGATGTAAAAGTTGATGGCTGTGTCTGTGTTGACTCATCAGTGAGTGTGATGCAGAGGAGTATTCCTGATGAGGAATATTGAAGGGGGTGAGTTCAAACAAAGTTCCTCTCCGAAGTTAGTGTGAGATCATGTTCATCATTTGTTTGTGTTTATCTGGAAGTAATTTGTATGTTTTTTTGGTTCCTCCCAACAGACAGCAACAAAAGCCAGTCTGCAGAACAAGGGAAGTCAGAGGACACGTCCACCTGAGGAAGGCCTGGATGGATGTTTCTTATCCATGTCAACATAAGTTTGAGTTCAAATAAACAAAGTAGCCTATGCATGTAACAGAGTTCGAGTATTAAGTACATTAGATCCCAAAAATCTGAGGTGCACTCTAAACTACACTCTAAAATTCCGATGTATCAGAAACTCACTTACATAGAAGGATCTGAAAAGTTTTGAATGCTGTGATTTTGTCACATTTCTTCAATTGTTCTCATGCTGCTCACAAGCCACCAGTACATCCGTGGAACCTCTGGAAACCTCTGGTGACGAGCCATCGAACTCCTGGATAGGAAGACACAGCAGTTCCACCACTGTCAAATACTTGCTAAACATAAGATCCTAATTGAAAACATGATTACAGTGGTATGCAAAAGTTTGGGCACCCCTATCATTTCATGATAATTTGCTCTACCTTCCTAAGAGAAGATCACAGCGACGAGGTTTGTTTCCTCCAGAGATGCAGACATCTGAGTGTTTTCCAGATTGACATCCTTAGAGTAGAGATTTATTGTAATAAAATTTAATGTAAAAAATGTAATGTGCAAAAGTGTTGGCACCCTTTTTATCACATTCATTTCAAGACCTGTAGGGGTTTATAAA
The DNA here is from genome assembly GCF_900634625.1 of Parambassis ranga. NCBI lineage: Eukaryota > Metazoa > Chordata > Actinopteri > Ambassidae > Parambassis > Parambassis ranga. The sequence goes on from NC_041037.1 coordinate 18,954,277, forward strand.
GCAGGTTGAAGCACAAAACTGCTTTGATTAGCTTGTTAGATCTTCAGTTACAAAGACAGCTGGAATCAATCATGAAAAAGCTGTTTAACATAGGTAACTGCTGCTGTACTTGTCCTAGGTTCTTTCTTAGAGAGTAGACACATGGGGGCCTCTAAACAGCTCTCCGCTGACCTAAAACAAAGATAATTCATTATCATGAATTAGGAGAAGGGTACCAGAAATGATGTGAAAGGTCTGGACTGTCTGTCTCCACTCCCAGAAATGTAGTGCAGGAATGGAAGAGCACAGGAGTAGCCACTGTAAAGGATGATATGTGGTAGGCACAAATAAAGATAAGACTGAACTCCATGAGAAGAACTTATTGCCTACATTTTGGTGGAGCCTGAACCCCCTTAAGAGCAACAGAGGCAAGAAAAATTCCCTTTTAACAGGAAGAAACCTTGAACAGGACCCGGCTCATAAGGAAGAACCTTCCTGCTGACAGTCGGCCGGGTGGAGGAGAAGAAGAGGGAGACAGGACAGAGGATGAAGGAGAGAGAGAGAGAGAGAGAGAGGAGCAAACATGCACAGACATCATACACAGAGAACACACATGACAGGTTGTTGATGTGATCAAGCAAGATGAATCAGTGATTATATTACAGTAGATATATCATCAGTTAATAAATAGTAACAGTAGTTTAATGCTACACAGACACCGGTGTGGTCAATAAGCACTGGAATATTCAGGGGCCGGACTGCAGGTCTGAAGTTGCTACCATCCTTCGTGGCCTCACATATCCCAAGATGCTTTGCGCGCTTATTATATATATTATATTGAAACCCTTAGGATTATTATTTTGAAATTTGCTGACTTTTGAAATGCACATATAAAAATGGCTCTATAGCGCCCCCAACGCGTAGCCCCTCTGGCCGGTTTGACACAGGATTATGAAAATTGGCACACATGTATCACCTCAAGACGCACAAAAAAGTCTCTTGGACCCCCCCTCCAAACCCAACAGGAAGTCCACCATTTGAAGGTTTGTGGCCATTTTTGGCGATGTGTGACCCTGCTGCCAAACTTTTCACGCCTCGCATACTTCATCGGATTGAGCTGAAATTCGCCGTGTCCACTCAGGACACCATAGGGAATAGACGCATTCCAAAACTCTTACAAAAGTCTGACGGTGTGGCCGGGGCGTGGCCTCAAAGTTTGACCATTTCTGAGGACACAGAAAGTCTCTATAACTTCTTTGTTTTCTGTCCGATCTGTACGAAATGTCACATGTATGATCAGAGTCTGATGACTGGTCGATTAAATATTTATCATCTATATTTTTATGAGCATTTGTATTTTGTTAAATTCACTTTTTAATTAATATTTGTTTACCATATTATAAAATAGGCTCATTTCATATAGTATCTCTCATGTGTTAATTTCATACGGAGCACTTTGAAGGCCGCTGCCTGACAGCCTGAGAGCAGGGCCTGATTGTCCCGTTCCTTAGCAACGGTTGCTAACAACACTTCAGACAGCTGCCGCTGCGGTGTACTGGTGTCCTGCAAAGGTTCGGTGGGTTCCCAAGCGTACAGCTGGTCAGATAAACTTTTATTTATTCTTACACAGCACAACACACACATTTCACACACCTGATATAGTTTAGCTAAGTACGAGCAAGCTAAATATTTGATGTCTTCTGTAACAGCTAGCAAGACATGCTACGTTAGCATTTTGGTTATTTTGATGACCTGTGTATTTAAAATTAGATTTCAATATCTTAAATAGACTAAATAGGAATCGTGACAGAGGACAATGATATTTCCATTAAGACATTCGTTCATGTTTTCTTGTTTAAAGATTTGGCTGCATTTGGTGTAAATATGTCTCGAAGAAGGTCGTCCTCGAGCACAGGTGGCACAGGTGATGTGTGTTTTTTTGTTTTTAAATCTTGTAATTATTATCAGTTGTATTGTTGTTTGGTTGAAATATCTGTAATGTTAAATAACGTTTTTAAACAGAGTTAGAGAAAGCCAAACTTGAGGACCTGCAGAGACGAGTGAGGACCATGGAGAGAGAGAATGAGGCCTACAACCGCAAGACCCAGAGACAAATCTACAAACAAGAGTGAGCGCACTTACCATACTGTAACTCACACACTGTATTTGTGTGTGTGTGTCTGTTGTATATCTGATCACATGTTGACTTGGATGAAGGCAGGAGATTGAGAATCTGCTGAAGGAGCAGGAGGAGCTCCGTGAAAAGCTCAGCGCGTGTAAGAGGCGCAAAGAGATGAAGACTGAGGACATCCAGCGTCTTCAGAAGCTGCTCCAGCATAACCATGCTTTGGATAAAGAGCTAGAGAGAGAGAGGCAAAAACAAAAGGACTTGCAGAGAAAGGTCTGACTGTATATCGTGTATGTATTTCATCATTTCATGTTGATTCATATTTTTTACTTTTGACTTTAATGCGGGCAGATTTCAAACCTGGAGTCCGAGATGATGGAAGCGAGAAGAGGAGCTGTCAGTCTCTGTGTTAGGTCAGAGGTACAGAGCACTCAGAAATCTGTGGAAGGAGAGCTGCACAGAGTGAGTCATCAAACTCATTGCTACAGCATAAACAAACAAAACAAAGCCATTCTGTTGTTTACTTTATGTTCATCTCTGTCCAGGCCACCACTAAACTCAATGAGCAGTTAGCAAAAAACAGCCATCTGAAGGAGAAGCTGCAGAGTCTTCTTAATGAGCGTCACCATTTCCAGCAGCAACACAACAAGCTGAACAAGGTTACAACTCTTATCATATCATCACCATGGGCACATTGTTGATTTCTCCTTCAACACTTTATTAGCAGATATATTTGTATCGCAGGAACTGCAGGAACTCCACAAGAAGAACGCAGAAGTTACCAACCAGATCAGCGCTGCTAACGAAGAAAGGTGAGCTCCTGAGACAGCCAGTTGTGTTAAATGGAAGGAAACCTCTGAGATGTTGCAGCTCATATCTGGAACTGGTATACATAAGGGTGGAGGCTCAGTCCAAGCTGACCGTGCTGAGGGAGACAGCGGAGAAGGAACACGCTCACTTTAACGCTGAGATGAAGGAACTGGAGCGGGTTATTGCACAGCAGAGCAGCCTGAAGAACTTCATGAGCGTCAAGGGCAGCGAGAGGAGCGACCACAAAATGGGAACCAGGCAATGTAAGAGGCAGGCGGCCCGCATGATGTTGTAGCTAATGTGTCTAAAGTTTTAGCAGTGCTAACAGTTCCAATAATTGTATCATTCATTTTTCATCAATGCAAAAAGCCACAGCGGAAAAGGACAAAAGTACAAACAACATGTGTTTCTCAGTAGAATTCATGTAGCAGGCAATAATGTTGCACATACAATACAGTTACACATTTGTGTGTCCTTGTGTCATTGTGAATACAGGCACTAAGACTAAAGAGAATAATGAATGATAAACATGAATGATAAACATAACATTGTGATGCTAATGCTAACCCTGCTGATGAAGATGAGACTGGCGCCTCACTGATGTGAATCTGATGTGTTTTGTGTTTCTCAGTGTCAGAGCTGAAGGAGCAGAGGAGGGGGGACTCACAGGACGTGTCTCTGGACGTTCTGGAGGACATGTTTAGGAAACTTCAGACTGTGACAGGAGAGGACAACCTGGACCTGCTGGTGACCAGGTTCATCCAGGGTGAGTCTCATATTCTGCACACAGTTTATGTCAGGATTATAATCCTCTTGCATTTGTACATGAGTACATTCAGACCCCGTTCAGTCTTGTGTAATCAATCAGAACAGCACAAAAATCCAGTTAAAGCTGGATTAGATAGATCCACCTCACAGAGGTGGATTGAGCTGGGTTTGCTAAAATCTGGCTAAGGTCTGAACACGAATGTGGCTAGCGACATCATACTTCTGGGTTCATGGGGACAGTATCTGGGTCACGCCATGTGTAAAACATCCACTGAACTACCAAAGATTGAACTACCAGATTTGATCCCGCTCTAGCTAGACCAACTTTCTCCAGTCAGAAGGGGGTCTCATTAAATGGAAACACACTGTATCTCCCTGCTGTATTATGTATTGTATTGTTTCCCCCTGTAGGTGAGGAGGAGAACTTTGCTCTCTTCAATTTGGTGAACGAGCAAAACAAAGAGATTGATGTATTAAAGAATGAAATTAGCCAGGTGAGTTTGATTTGAAGGTCTCACACATTACAATGAACCTGTTGATGAAGATTCTCAGTCATCCGGGTCATTTTTATTCAGTTGGTTAAAGCAAAGCTACTGGACCTGTAGAAATTCTACAAGTCCAGTTGCCTTGCTGCAACCTTCTGAATTACATTGAAGACAGTGGTTTGCTGGGTCATTTATTTATGTATTTGTGCTGTGAATGAGTTTAGATCCAAACAAACATGGAGCAGGCTGAAGCCAAAGGTCGGCAGCAGGAGCAGGATTATGACTCTCGGCTAAGAGACGTCCAGGAGAGATTAAAGGAGGCCGAGTCTCAGGCAGAGGATTATGAAGACCAAGCCACCATCATCAGCAAAGTCCTGGAACAGATTAAAACAGGTTTTTTTCACAACCTTGTGACTTCCAGCTGTTAAATCGAGTCATCAGTTAGAACATTGATACTCGAATACTTGATATTCCTCCCTCTCACAGGAGTAAACAGCACCTTCTCCAGCCTAGAGTGTGACCGCTCACTGATTGATGACATGGTGGGCTCCTCCACAAGCGTCACCGACAACAACATCATGTCCTACCTGGGTTTAGTGGAACAGAAGACAGATGAGCTGCTCACCATCCAAGCGTTCCTCAGATCTAAAGTCTGCTACCGCTGCTTGTGTTTTCTCACTAATATTTGTACATGTTTTCATTTCTGAACCTGAAATACAGTTTGTTTCTATAATATTTATCATTCTTACAGGATGCAGAAAAGGACTCTGATCCAGACGAATTCACTTTGGTTCAAGATCCAGAAGGTGCTGCTGTCAACAGGTCAGACTTTAGATCACTTCATTCTGACAGCTTCATGTTTGTCAGTAAATGATGTAAAAGTTGATGGCTGTGTCTGTGTTGACTCATCAGTGAGTGTGATGCAGAGGAGTCTTCCGATGAGGAATATTGAAGGGGGTGAGTTCAAACAAAGTTCCTCTCCGAAGTTAGTGTGAGATCATGTTCATCATTTGTTTGTGTTTATCTGGAAGTAATTTGTATGTTTTTTTGGTTCCTCCCAACAGACAGCAACAAAAGCCAGTCTGCAGAACAAGGGAAGTCAGAGGACACGTCCACCTGAGGAAGGCCTGGATGGATGTTTCTTATCCATGTCAACATAAGTTTGAGTTCAAATAAACAAAGTAGCCTATGCATGTAACAGAGTTCGAGTATTAAGTACATTAGATCCCAAAAATCTGAGGTGCACTCTAAACTACACTCTAAAATTCCGATGTATCAGAAACTCACTTACATAGAAGGATCTGAAAAGTTTTGAATGCTGTGATTTTGTCACATTTCTTCAATTGTTCTCATGCTGCTCACAAGCCACCAGTACATCCGTGGAACCTCTGGAAACCTCTGGTGACGAGCCATCGAACTCCTGGATAGGAAGACACAGCAGTTCCACCACTGTCAAATACTTGCTAAACATAAGATCCTAATTGAAAACATGATTACAGTGGTATGCAAAAGTTTGGGCACCCCTATCATTTCATGATAATTTGCTCTACCTTCCTAAGAGAAGATCACAGCGACGAGGTTTGTTTCCTCCAGAGATGCAGACATCTGAGTGTTTTCCAGATTGACATCCTTAGAGTAGAGATTTATTGTAATAAAATTTAATGTAAAAAATGTAATGTGCAAAAGTGTTGGCACCCTTTTTATCACATTCATTTCAAGACCTGTAGGGGTTTATAAAGCAGGTTGAAGCACAAAACTGCTTTGATTAGCTTGTTAGATCTTCAGTTACAAAGACAGCTGGAATCAATCATGAAAAAGCTGTTTAACATAGGTAACTGCTGCTGTACTTGTCCTAGGTTCTTTCTTAGAGAGTAGACACATGGGGGCCTCTAAACAGCTCTCCGCTGACCTAAAACAAAGATAATTCATTATCATGAATTAGGAGAAGGGTACCAGAAATGATGTGAAAGGTCTGGACTGTCTGTCTCCACTCCCAGAAATGTAGTGCAGGAATGGAAGAGCACAGGAGTAGCCACTGTAAAGGATGATATGTGGTAGGCACAAATAAAGATAAGACTGAACTCCATGAGAAGAACTTATTGCCTACATTTTGGTGGAGCCTGAACCCCCTTAAGAGCAACAGAGGCAAGAAAAATTCCCTTTTAACAGGAAGAAACCTTGAACAGGACCCGGCTCATAAGGAAGAACCTTCCTGCTGACAGTCGGCCGGGTGGAGGAGAAGAAGAGGGAGACAGGACAGAGGATGAAGGAGAGAGAGAGAGAGAGAGAGAGGAGCAAACATGCACAGACATCATACACAGAGAACACACATGACAGGTTGTTGATGTGATCAAGCAAGATGAATCAGTGATTATATTACAGTAGATATATCATCAGTTAATAAATAGTAACAGTAGTTTAATGCTACACAGACACCGGTGTGGTCAATAAGCACTGGAATATTCAGGGGCCGGACTGCAGGTCTGAAGTTGCTACCATCCTTCGTGGCCTCACATATCCCAAGATGCTTTGCGCGCTTATTATATATATTATATTGAAACCCTTAGGATTATTATTTTGAAATTTGCTGACTTTTGAAATGCACATATAAAAATGGCTCTATAGCGCCCCCAACGCGTAGCCCCTCTGGCCGGTTTGACACAGGATTATGAAAATTGGCACACATGTATCACCTCAAGACGCACAAAAAAGTCTCTTGGACCCCCCCTCCAAACCCAACAGGAAGTCCACCATTTGAAGGTTTGTGGCCATTTTTGGCGATGTGTGACCCTGCTGCCAAACTTTTCACGCCTCGCATACTTCATCGGATTGAGCTGAAATTCGCCGTGTCCACTCAGGACACCATAGGGAATAGACGCATTCCAAAACTCTTACAAAAGTCTGACGGTGTGGCCGGGGCGTGGCCTCAAAGTTTGACCATTTCTGAGGACACAGAAAGTCTCTATAACTTCTTTGTTTTTTGTCCGATCTGTACGAAATGTCACATGTATGATCAGAGTCTGATGACTGGTCGATTAAATATTTATCATCTATATTTTTATGAGCATTTGTATTTTGTTAAATTCACTTTTTAATTAATATTTGTTTACCATATTATAAAATAGGCTCATTTCATATAGTATCTCTCATGTGTTAATTTCATACGGAGCACTTTGAAGGCCGCTGCCTGACAGCCTGAGAGCAGGGCCTGATTGTCCCGTTCCTTAGCAACGGTTGCTAACAACACTTCAGACAGCTGCCGCTGCGGTGTACTGGTGTCCTGCAAAGGTTCGGTGGGTTCCCAAGCGTACAGCTGGTCAGATAAACTTTTATTTATTCTTACACAGCACAACACACACATTTCACACACCTGATATAGTTTAGCTAAGTACGAGCAAGCTAAATATTTGATGTCTTCTGTAACAGCTAGCAAGACATGCTACGTTAGCATTTTGGTTATTTTGATGACCTGTGTATTTAAAATTAGATTTCAATATCTTAAATAGACTAAATAGGAATCGTGACAGAGGACAATGATATTTCCATTAAGACATTCGTTCATGTTTTCTTGTTTAAAGATTTGGCTGCATTTGGTGTAAATATGTCTCGAAGAAGGTCGTCCTCGAGCACAGGTGGCACAGGTGATGTGTGTTTTTTTGTTTTTAAATCTTGTAATTATTATCAGTTGTATTGTTGTTTGGTTGAAATATCTGTAATGTTAAATAACGTTTTTAAACAGAGTTAGAGAAAGCCAAACTTGAGGACCTGCAGAGACGAGTGAGGACCATGGAGAGAGAGAATGAGGCCTACAACCGCAAGACCCAGAGACAAATCTACAAACAAGAGTGAGCGCACTTACCATACTGTAACTCACACACTGTATTTGTGTGTGTGTGTCTGTTGTATATCTGATCACATGTTGACTTGGATGAAGGCAGGAGATTGAGAATCTGCTGAAGGAGCAGGAGGAGCTCCGTGAAAAGCTCAGCGCGTGTAAGAGGCGCAAAGAGATGAAGACTGAGGACATCCAGCGTCTTCAGAAGCTGCTCCAGCATAACCATGCTTTGGATAAAGAGCTAGAGAGAGAGAGGCAAAAACAAAAGGACTTGCAGAGAAAGGTCTGACTGTATATCGTGTATGTATTTCATCATTTCATGTTGATTCATATTTTTTACTTTTGACTTTAATGCGGGCAGATTTCAAACCTGGAGTCCGAGATGATGGAAGCGAGAAGAGGAGCTGTCAGTCTCTGTGTTAGGTCAGAGGTACAGAGCACTCAGAAATCTGTGGAAGGAGAGCTGCACAGAGTGAGTCATCAAACTCATTGCTACAGCATAAACAAACAAAACAAAGCCATTCTGTTGTTTACTTTATGTTCATCTCTGTCCAGGCCACCACTAAACTCAATGAGCAGTTAGCAAAAAACAGCCATCTGAAGGAGAAGCTGCAGAGTCTTCTTAATGAGCGTCACCATTTCCAGCAGCAACACAACAAGCTGAACAAGGTTACACCTCTTATCATATCCTCACCATGGGCACATTGTTGATTTCTCCTTCAACACTTTATTAGCAGATATATTTGTATCGCAGGAACTGCAGGAACTCCACAAGAAGAACGCAGAAGTTACCAACCAGATCAGCGCTGCTAACGAAGAAAGGTGAGCTCCTGAGACAGCCAGTTGTGTTAAATGGAAGGAAACCTCTGAGATGTTGCAGCTCATATCTGGAACTGGTATACATAAGGGTGGAGGCTCAGTCCAAGCTGACCGTGCTGAGGGAGACAGCGGAGAAGGAACACGCTCACTTTAACGCTGAGATGAAGGAACTGGAGCGGGTTATTGCACAGCAGAGCAGCCTGAAGAACTTCATGAGCGTCAAGGGCAGCGAGAGGAGCGACCACAAAATGGGAACCAGGCAATGTAAGAGGCAGGCGGCCCGCATGATGTTGTAGCTAATGTGTCTAAAGTTTTAGCAGTGCTAACAGTTCCAATAATTGTATCATTCATTTTTCATCAATGCAAAAAGCCACAGCGGAAAAGGACAAAAGTACAAACAACATGTGTTTCTCAGTAGAATTCATGTAGCAGGCAATAATGTTGCACATACAATACAGTTACACATTTGTGTGTCCTTGTGTCATTGTGAATACAGGCACTAAGACTAAAGAGAATAATGAATGATAAACATGAATGATAAACATAACATTGTGATGCTAATGCTAACCCTGCTGATGAAGATGAGACTGGCGCCTCACTGATGTGAATCTGATGTGTTTTGTGTTTCTCAGTGTCAGAGCTGAAGGAGCAGAGGAGGGGGGACTCACAGGACGTGTCTCTGGACGTTCTGGAGGACATGTTTAGGAAACTTCAGACTGTGACAGGAGAGGACAACCTGGACCTGCTGGTGACCAGGTTCATCCAGGGTGAGTCTCATATTCTGCACACAGTTTATGTCAGGATTATAATCCTCTTGCATTTGTACATGAGTACATTCAGACCCCGTTCAGTCTTGTGTAATCAATCAGAACAGCACAAAAATCCAGTTAAAGCTGGATTAGATAGATCCACCTCACAGAGGTGGATTGAGCTGGGTTTGCTAAAATCTGGCTAAGGTCTGAACACGAATGTGGCTAGCGACATCATACTTCTGGGTTCATGGGGACAGTATCTGGGTCACGCCATGTGTAAAACATCCACTGAACTACCAAAGATTGAACTACCAGATTTGATCCCGCTCTAGCTAGACCAACTTTCTCCAGTCAGAAGGGGGTCTCATTAAATGGAAACACACTGTATCTCCCTGCTGTATTATGTATTGTATTGTTTCCCCCTGTAGGTGAGGAGGAGAACTTTGCTCTCTTCAATTTGGTGAACGAGCAAAACAAAGAGATTGATGTATTAAAGAATGAAATTAGCCAGGTGAGTTTGATTTGAAGGTCTCACACATTACAATGAACCTGTTGATGAAGATTCTCAGTCATCCGGGTCATTTTTATTCAGTTGGTTAAAGCAAAGCTACTGGACCTGTAGAAATTCTACAAGTCCAGTTGCCTTGCTGCAACCTTCTGAATTACATTGAAGACAGTGGTTTGCTGGGTCATTTATTTATGTATTTGTGCTGTGAATGAGTTTAGATCCAAACAAACATGGAGCAGGCTGAAGCCAAAGGTCGGCAGCAGGAGCAGGATTATGACTCTCGGCTAAGAGACGTCCAGGAGAGATTAAAGGAGGCCGAGTCTCAGGCAGAGGATTATGAAGACCAAGCCACCATCATCAGCAAAGTCCTGGAACAGATTAAAACAGGTTTTTTTCACAACCTTGTGACTTCCAGCTGTTAAATCGAGTCATCAGTTAGAACATTGATACTCGAATACTTGATATTCCTCCCTCTCACAGGAGTAAACAGCACCTTCTCCAGCCTAGAGTGTGACCGCTCACTGATTGATGACATGGTGGGCTCCTCCACAAGCGTCACCGACAACAACATCATGTCCTACCTGGGTTTAGTGGAACAGAAGACAGATGAGCTGCTCACCATCCAAGCGTTCCTCAGATCTAAAGTCTGCTACCGCTGCTTGTGTTTTCTCACTAATATTTGTACATGTTTTCATTTCTGAACCTGAAATACAGTTTGTTTCTATAATATTTATCATTCTTACAGGATGCAGAAAAGGACTCTGATCCAGACGAATTCACTTTGGTTCAAGATCCAGAAGGTGCTGCTGTCAACAGGTCAGACTTTAGATCACTTCATTCTGACAGCTTCATGTTTGTCAGTAAATGATGTAAAAGTTGATGGCTGTGTCTGTGTTGACTCATCAGTGAGTGTGATGCAGAGGAGTCTTCCGATGAGGAATATTGAAGGGGGTGAGTTCAAACAAAGTTCCTCTCCGAAGTTAGTGTGAGATCATGTTCATCATTTGTTTGTGTTTATCTGGAAGTAATTTGTATGTTTTTTTGGTTCCTCCCAACAGACAGCAACAAAAGCCAGTCTGCAGAACAAGGGAAGTCAGAGGACACGTCCACCTGAGGAAGGCCTGGATGGATGTTTCTTATCCATGTCAACATAAGTTTGAGTTCAAATAAACAAAGTAGCCTATGCATGTAACAGAGTTCGAGTATTAAGTACATTAGATCCCAAAAATCTGAGGTGCACTCTAAACTACACTCTAAAATTCCGATGTATCAGAAACTCACTTACATAGAAGGATCTGAAAAGTTTTGAATGCTGTGATTTTGTCACATTTCTTCAATTGTTCTCATGCTGCTCACAAGCCACCAGTACATCCGTGGAACCTCTGGAAACCTCTGGTGACGAGCCATCGAACTCCTGGATAGGAAGACACAGCAGTTCCACCACTGTCAAATACTTGCTAAACATAAGATCCTAATTGAAAACATGATTACAGTGGTATGCAAAAGTTTGGGCACCCCTATCATTTCATGATAATTTGCTCTACCTTCCTAAGAGAAGATCACAGCGACGAGGTTTGTTTCCTCCAGAGATGCAGACATCTGAGTGTTTTCCAGATTGACATCCTTAGAGTAGAGATTTATTATAATAAAATTTAATGTAAAAAATGTAATGTGCAAAAGTGTTGGCACCCTTTTTATCACATTCATTTCAAGACCTGTAGGGGTTTATAAAGCAGGTTGAAGCACAAAACTGCTTTGATTAGCTTGTTAGATCTTCAGTTACAAAGACAGCTGGAATCAATCATGAAAAAGCTGTTTAACATAGGTAACTGCTGCTGTACTTGTCCTAGGTTCTTTCTTAGAGAGTAGACACATGGGGGCCTCTAAACAGCTCTCCGCTGACCTAAAACAAAGATAATTCATTATCATGAATTAGGAGAAGGGTACCAGAAATGATGTGAAAGGTCTGGACTGTCTGTCTCCACTCCCAGAAATGTAGTGCAGGAATGGAAGAGCACAGGAGTAGCCACTGTAAAGGATGATATGTGGTAGGCACAAATAAAGATAAGACTGAACTCCATGAGAAGAACTTATTGCCTACATTTTGGTGGAGCCTGAACCCCCTTAAGAGCAACAGAGGCAAGAAAAATTCCCTTTTAACAGGAAGAAACCTTGAACAGGACCCGGCTCATAAGGAAGAACCTTCCTGCTGACAGTCGGCCGGGTGGAGGAGAAGAAGAGGGAGACAGGACAGAGAGGATGAAGGAGAGAGAGAGAGAGAGAGAGAGGAGCAAACATGCACAGACATCATACACAGAGAACACACATGACAGGTTGTTGATGTGATCAAGCAAGATGAATCAGTGATTATATTACAGTAGATATATCATCAGTTAATAAATAGTAACAGTAGTTTAATGCTACACAGACACCGGTGTGGTCAATAAGCACTGGAATATTCAGGGGCCGGACTGCAGGTCTGAAGTTGCTACCATCCTTCGTGGCCTCACATATCCCAAGATGCTTTGCGCGCTTATTAGGGCCCGAGCACCGAATGGTGCAAGAGCCCTATTGAAACCCTTAGGATTATTATTAGGGCCCGAGCACCGAATGGTGCAAGAGCCCTATTGAAACCCTTAGGATTATTAGGGCCCGAGCACGGAATGGTGCAAGAGCCCTATTGAAACCCTTAGGATTATTTTTTTATTTTTTTATTTTTTTTTTTTTCCCCTCCGAGATCGCATTTTTGGAGGCCTTAACATGCCCAAAAACTCACCAAACTTGGTAGAAAAATTCATTCGCCTGAAAAATTTTGAAATTTGCTGACTTTTGAAATGCACATATAAAAATGGCTCTATAGCGCCCCCAACGCGTAGCCCCTCTGGCCGGTTTGACACAGAATTATGAAAATTGGCACACATGTATCACCTCAAGACGCACAAAAAAGTCTCTTGGACCCCCCCTCCAAACCCAACAGGAAGTCCACCATTTGAAGGTTTGTGGCCATTTTTGGCGATGTGTGACCCTGCTGCCAAACTTTTCACGCCTCGCATACTTCATCGGATTGAGCTGAAATTCGCCGTGTCCACTCAGGACACCATAGGGAATAGACGCATTCCAAAACTCTTACAAAAGTCTGACGGTGTGGCCGGGGCGTGGCCTCAAAGTTTGACCATTTCTGAGGACACAGAAAGTCTCTATAACTTCTTTGTTTTCTGTCCGATCTGTACGAAATGTCACATGTATGATCAGAGTCTGATGACTGGTCGATTAAATATTTATCATCTATATTTTTATGAGCATTTGTATTTTGTTAAATTCACTTTTTAATTAATATTTGTTTACCATATTATAAAATAGGCTCATTTCATATAGTATCTCTCATGTGTTAATTTCATACGGAGCACTTTGAAGGCCGCTGCCTGACAGCCTGAGAGCAGGGCCTGATTGTCCCGTTCCTTAGCAACGGTTGCTAACAACACTTCAGACAGCTGCCGCTGCGGTGTACTGGTGTCCTGCAAAGGTTCGGTGGGTTCCCAAGCGTACAGCTGGTCAGATAAACTTTTATTTATTCTTACACAGCACAACACACACATTTCACACACCTGATATAGTTTAGCTAAGTACGAGCAAGCTAAATATTTGATGTCTTCTGTAACAGCTAGCAAGACATGCTACGTTAGCATTTTGGTTATTTTGATGACCTGTGTATTTAAAATTAGATTTCAATATCTTAAATAGACTAAATAGGAATCGTGACAGAGGACAATGATATTTCCATTAAGACATTCGTTCATGTTTTCTTGTTTAAAGATTTGGCTGCATTTGGTGTAAACATGTCTCGAAGAAGGTCGTCCTCGAGCACAGGTGGCACAGGTGATGTGTGTTTTTTTGTTTTTAAATCTTGTAATTATTATCAGTTGTATTGTTGTTTGGTTGAAATATCTGTAATGTTAAATAACGTTTTTAAACAGAGTTAGAGAAAGCCAAACTTGAGGACCTGCAGAGACGAGTGAGGACCATGGAGAGAGAGAATGAGGCCTACAACCGCAAGACCCAGAGACAAATCTACAAACAAGAGTGAGCGCACTTACCATACTGTAACTCACACACTGTATTTGTGTGTGTGTGTCTGTTGTATATCTGATCACATGTTGACTTGGATGAAGGCAGGAGATTGAGAATCTGCTGAAGGAGCAGGAGGAGCTCCGTGAAAAGCTCAGCGCGTGTAAGAGGCGCAAAGAGATGAAGACTGAGGACATCCAGCGTCTTCAGAAGCTGCTCCAGCATAACCATGCTTTGGATGAAGAGCTAGAGAGAGAGAGGCAAAAACAAAAGGACTTGCAGAGAAAGGTCTGACTGTATATCGTGTATGTATTTCATCATTTCATGTTGATTCATATTTTTTACTTTTGACTTTAATGCGGGCAGATTTCAAACCTGGAGTCCGAGATGATGGAAGCGAGAAGAGGAGCTGTCAGTCTCTGTGTTAGGTCAGAGGTACAGAGCACTCAGAAATCTGTGGAAGGAGAGCTGCACAGAGTGAGTCATCAAACTCATTGCTACAGCATAAACAAACAAAACAAAGCCATTCTGTTGTTTACTTTATGTTCATCTCTGTCCAGGCCACCACTAAACTCAATGAGCAGTTAGCAAAAAACAGCCATCTGAAGGAGAAGCTGCAGAGTCTTCTTAATGAGCGTCACCATTTCCAGCAGCAACACAACAAGCTGAACAAGGTTACAACTCTTATCATATCATCACCATGGGCACATTGTTGATTTCTCCTTCAACACTTTATTAGCAGATATATTTGTATCGCAGGAACTGCAGGAACTCCACAAGAAGAACGCAGAAGTTACCAACCAGATCAGCGCTGCTAACGAAGAAAGGTGAGCTCCTGAGACAGCCAGTTGTGTTAAATGGAAGGAAACCTCTGAGATGTTGCAGCTCATATCTGGAACTGGTATACATAAGGGTGGAGGCTCAGTCCAAGCTGACCGTGCTGAGGGAGACAGCGGAGAAGGAACACGCTCACTTTAACGCTGAGATGAAGGAACTGGAGCGGGTTATTGCACAGCAGAGCAGCCTGAAGAACTTCATGAGCGTCAAGGGCAGCGAGAGGAGCGACCACAAAATGGGAACCAGGCAATGTAAGAGGCAGGCGGCCCGCATGATGTTGTAGCTAATGTGTCTAAAGTTTTAGCAGTGCTAACAGTTCCAATAATTGTATCATTCATTTTTCATCAATGCAAAAAGCCACAGCGGAAAAGGACAAAAGTACAAACAACATGTGTTTCTCAGTAGAATTCATGTAGCAGGCAATAATGTTGCACATACAATACAGTTACACATTTGTGTGTCCTTGTGTCATTGTGAATACAGGCACTAAGACTAAAGAGAATAATGAATGATAAACATGAATGATAAACATAACATTGTGATGCTAATGCTAACCCTGCTGATGAAGATGAGACTGGCGCCTCACTGATGTGAATCTGATGTGTTTTGTGTTTCTCAGTGTCAGAGCTGAAGGAGCAGAGGAGGGGGGACTCACAGGACGTGTCTCTGGACGTTCTGGAGGACATGTTTAGGAAACTTCAGACTGTGACAGGAGAGGACAACCTGGACCTGCTGGTGACCAGGTTCATCCAGGGTGAGTCTCATATTCTGCACACAGTTTATGTCAGGATTATAATCCTCTTGCATTTGTACATGAGTACATTCAGACCCCGTTCAGTCTTGTGTAATCAATCAGAACAGCACAAAAATCCAGTTAAAGCTGGATTAGATAGATCCACCTCACAGAGGTGGATTGAGCTGGGTTTGCTAAAATCTGGCTAAGGTCTGAACACGAATGTGGCTAGCGACATCATACTTCTGGGTTCATGGGGACAGTATCTAGGGTCACGCCATGTGTAAAACATCCACTGAACTACCAAAGATTGAACTACCAGATTTGATCCCGCTCTAGCTAGACCAACTTTCTTCCAGTCAGAAGGGGGTCTCATTAAATGGAAACACACTGTATCTCCCTGCTGTATTATGTATTGTATTGTTTCCCCCTGTAGGTGAGGAGGAGAACTTTGCTCTCTTCAATTTGGTGAACGAGCAAAACAAAGAGATTGATGTATTAAAGAATGAAATTAGCCAGGTGAGTTTGATTTGAAGGTCTCACACATTACAATGAACCTGTTGATGAAGATTCTCAGTCATCCGGGTCATTTTTATTCAGTTGGTTAAAGCAAAGCTACTGGACCTGTAGAAATTCTACAAGTCCAGTTGCCTTGCTGCAACCTTCTGAATTACATTGAAGACAGTGGTTTGCTGGGTCATTTATTTATGTATTTGTGCTGTGAATGAGTTTAGATCCAAACAAACATGGAGCAGGCTGAAGCCAAAGGTCGGCAGCAGGAGCAGGATTATGACTCTCGGCTAAGAGACGTCCAGGAGAGATTAAAGGAGGCCGAGTCTCAGGCAGAGGATTATGAAGACCAAGCCACCATCATCAGCAAAGTCCTGGAACAGATTAAAACAGGTTTTTTTCACAACCTTGTGACTTCCAGCTGTTAAATCGAGTCATCAGTTAGAACATTGATACTCGAATACTTGATATTCCTCCCTCTCACAGGAGTAAACAGCACCTTCTCCAGCCTAGAGTGTGACCGCTCACTGATTGATGACATGGTGGGCTCCTCCACAAGCGTCACCGACAACAACATCATGTCCTACCTGGGTTTAGTGGAACAGAAGACAGATGAGCTGCTCACCATCCAAGCGTTCCTCAGATCTAAAGTCTGCTACCGCTGCTTGTGTTTTCTCACTAATATTTGTACATGTTTTCATTTCTGAACCTGAAATACAGTTTGTTTCTATAATATTTATCATTCTTACAGGATGCAGAAAAGGACTCTGATCCAGACGAATTCACTTTGGTTCAAGATCCAGAAGGTGCTGCTGTCAACAGGTCAGACTTTAGATCACTTCATTCTGACAGCTTCATGTTTGTCAGTAAATGATGTAAAAGTTGATGGCTGTGTCTGTGTTGACTCATCAGTGAGTGTGATGCAGAGGAGTCTTCCGATGAGGAATATTGAAGGGGGTGAGTTCAAACAAAGTTCCTCTCCGAAGTTATTGTGAGATCATGTTCATCATTTGTTTGTGTTTATCTGGAAGTAATTTGTATGTTTTTTTGGTTCCTCCCAACAGACAGCAACAAAAGCCAGTCTGCAGAACAAGGGAAGTCAGAGGACACGTCCACCTGAGGAAGGCCTGGATGGATGTTTCTTATCCATGTCAACATAAGTTTGAGTTCAAATAAACAAAGTAGCCTATGCATGTAACAGAGTTCGAGTATTAAGTACATTAGATCCCAAAAATCTGAGGTGCACTCTAAACTACACTCTAAAATTCCGATGTATCAGAAACTCACTTACATAGAAGGATCTGAAAAGTTTTGAATGCTGTGATTTTGTCACATTTCTTCAATTGTTCTCATGCTGCTCACAAGCCACCAGTACATCCGTGGAACCTCTGGAAACCTCTGGTGACGAGCCATCGAACTCCTGGATAGGAAGACACAGCAGTTCCACCACTGTCAAATACTTGCTAAACATAAGATCCTAATTGAAAACATGATTACAGTGGTATGCAAAAGTTTGGGCACCCCTATCATTTCATGATAATTTGCTCTACCTTCCTAAGAGAAGATCACAGCGACGAGGTTTGTTTCCTCCAGAGATGCAGACATCTGAGTGTTTTCCAGATTGACATCCTTAGAGTAGAGATTTATTATAATAAAATTTAATGTAAAAAATGTAATGTGCAAAAGTGTTGGCACCCTTTTTATCACATTCATTTCAAGACCTGTAGGGGTTTATAAAGCAGGTTGAAGCACAAAACTGCTTTGATTAGCTTGTTAGATCTTCAGTTACAAAGACAGCTGGAATCAATCATGAAAAAGCTGTTTAACATAGGTAACTGCTGCTGTACTTGTCCTAGGTTCTTTCTTAGAGAGTAGACACATGGGGGCCTCTAAACAGCTCTCCGCTGACCTAAAACAAAGATAATTCATTATCATGAATTAGGAGAAGGGTACCAGAAATGATGTGAAAGGTCTGGACTGTCTGTCTCCACTCCCAGAAATGTAGTGCAGGAATGGAAGAGCACAGGAGTAGCCACTGTAAAGGATGATATGTGGTAGGCACAAATAAAGATAAGACTGAACTCCATGAGAAGAACTTATTGCCTACATTTTGGTGGAGCCTGAACCCCCTTAAGAGCAACAGAGGCAAGAAAAATTCCCTTTTAACAGGAAGAAACCTTGAACAGGACCCGGCTCATAAGGAAGAACCTTCCTGCTGACAGTCGGCCAGGTGGAGGAGAAGAAGAGGGAGACAGGACAGAGAGGATGAAGGAGAGAGAGAGAGAGAGAGGAGCAAACATGCACAGACATCATACACAGAGAACACACATGACAGGTTGTTGATGTGATCAAGCAAGATGAATCAGTGATTATATTACAGTAGATATATCATCAGTTAATAAATAGTAACAGTAGTTTAATGCTACACAGACACCGGTGTGGTCAATAAGCACTGGAATATTCAGGGGCCGGACTGCAGGTCTGAAGTTGCTACCATCCTTCGTGGCCTCACATATCCCAAGATGCTTTGCGCGCTTATTAGGGCCCGAGCACCGAATGGTGCAAGAGCCCTATTGAAACCCTTAGGATTATTATTAGGGCCCGAGCACCGAATGGTGCAAGAGCCCTATTGAAACCCTTAGGATTATTAGGGCCCGAGCACGGAATGGTGCAAGAGCCCTATTGAAACCCTTAGGATTATTTTTTTATTAGGGCCCGAGCACCGAATGGTGCAAGAGCCCTATTGAAACCCTTAGGATTATTATTTTTCAGTTTTTTTTTTTTTTCTTCCTTCCCCCCCTTAGATCGCATTTTTGGGGGCCTTAACATGCCCAAAAACTCACCAAACTTGGTAGAAAAATTCATTCGCCCGAAAAATTTTGAAATTTGCTGACTTTTGAAATGCACATATAAAAATGGCTCTATAGCGCCCCCAACGCGTAGCCCCTCTGGCCGGTTTGACACAGGATTATGAAAATTGGCACACATATGTATCACCTCAAGACGCACAAAAAAGTCTCTTGGACCCCCCCTCCAAACCCAACAGGAAGTCCGCCATTTGAAGGTTTGTGGCCATTTTTGGCGATGTGTGACCCTGCTGCCAAACTTTTCACGCCTCGCATACGTCATCGGATTGAGCTGAAATTCGCCGTGTCCACTCAGGACACCATAGGGAATAGACGCATTCCAAAACTCTTACAAAAGTCTGACGGTGTGGCTGGGGCGTGGCCTCAAAGTTTGACCATTTCTGAGGACACAGAAAGTCTCTATAACTTCTTCGTTTTCTGTCCGATCTGTACGAAATGTCACATGTATGATCAGAGTCTGACCCTAAACACATCTATACAACAATATTGAGGCTTTGACAGAGCGCCACCTACTGGCTACACAAAATGTTGTGTTTTCATAGGTTTTTCTGCCTGCCCCCCTTTCCTGTTTTGAGTAGGGTCATGAAAATTGGTACACATGTGTATCACCCCAAGATGCACAAAAAAGTCTCTTGGACCCCCCCTCCAAACCCAACAGGAAGTCCGCAATTTTGAAATTTCTGTTAATTTTTGGCGATTTGTGACCCTCCTACAAAACTTTTCACGCCTCGCATACTTCCTCCAAATGAGCTAAAACTCACTGTGTCCACTCAGGACACCATAGGGAATAGACGCATTCAAAAACTCTTACAAAAGTCTTACGGTGTGGCGGGGGCGTGGCCTCAAACTTGACCATTCGCCATTACAAAAGAACTCACTGTATTTATTGCCCTAATGCGTAGCCCCGCTGGCCAGTTTCACACAGGATCATGGGAATTAGCACACATGTGTATCACCCCAAGACGCACAAAAAACTCTCTTGGACCCCCCCTCCAAACCCAACAGGAAGTCCACCATTTTGACTTTTGTGGCCATTTTTTGCCTATTTGTGACCCTGCTTCAAAACTTTTCACGCCTCACATACTTCATGCAATTGAGCTGAAATTCACTGTGTCCACTCAGGACACCATAGGGAATAGACGCATTCCAAAACTCTTTCAAAAGTATTACCGTGTGGCGGGGGAGTGGCCTCAAAGTTGACCATTCGCCATTACAAAGGAACTCGCTGTGTTTTATGCAGTACTACCCATATACTTTATGCAATGTGGACAAAATCTTACAGTACTGCCATGGAGCCCAGTCTAAACAGATATATATGCTAATAGGATGATACGGTCATAGCGCCACCTACTGGTAGCAGGAAAGTTTGGTTGTAAACATGTGTTTGTTGTATATCTGTGGAAATGAGAGGAGGAGAGCATAGCACAGGAGAGTATAGGAGACGCGAGCATAGGAGAGAAGACTGCGATGACCCCACGGATCGCAAGGTGCGCGAGGGCCCGCAATGCTGCTTGCAGCTTTAATTTTTTTATTTTTTTTTTTTTTTCCCCTCCGAGATCGCATTTTTGGAGGCCTTAACATGCCCAAAAACTCACCAAACTTGGTAGAAAAATTCATTCGCCTGAAAAATTTTGAAATTTGCTGACTTTTGAAATGCACATATAAAAATGGCTCTATAGCGCCCCCAACGCGTAGCCCCTCTGGCCGGTTTGACACAGGATTATGAAAATTGGCACACATGTATCACCTCAAGACGCACAAAAAAGTCTCTTGGACCCCCCCTCCAAACCCAACAGGAAGTCCACCATTTGAAGGTTTGTGGCCATTTTTGGCGATGTGTGACCCTGCTGCCAAACTTTTCACGCCTCGCATACTTCATCGGATTGAGCTGAAATTCGCCGTGTCCACTCAGGACACCATAGGGAATAGACGCATTCCAAAACTCTTACAAAAGTCTGACGGTGTGGCCGGGGCGTGGCCTCAAAGTTTGACCATTTCTGAGGACACAGAAAGTCTCTATAACTTCTTCGTTTTCTGTCCGATCTGTACGAAATGTCACATGTATGATCAGAGTCTGATGACTGGTCGATTAAATATTTATCATCTATATTTTTATGAGCATTTGTATTTTGTTAAATTCACTTTTTAATTAATATTTGTTTACCATATTATAAAATAGGCTCATTTCATATAGTATCTCTCATGTGTTAATTTCATACGGAGCACTTTGAAGGCCGCTGCCTGACAGCCTGAGAGCAGGGCCTGATTGTCCCGTTCCTTAGCAACGGTTGCTAACAACACTTCAGACAGCTGCCGCTGCGGTGTACTGGTGTCCTGCAAAGGTTCGGTGGGTTCCCAAGCGTACAGCTGGTCAGATAAACTTTTATTTATTCTTACACAGCACAACACACACATTTCACACACCTGATATAGTTTAGCTAAGTACGAGCAAGCTAAATATTTGATGTCTTCTGTAACAGCTAGCAAGACATGCTACGTTAGCATTTTGGTTATTTTGATGACCTGTGTATTTAACCCTCATGCGTTGTTCGGGACATTTTTGTCCTCTGAGAGAAATTTTTCTGTTTATTTTGGCCATAACTTTGTCAATATGTGGACAAATTGAATCATTTTTCCTCAATAAGCTTAATTTTACATAAATTTTGTTAATATGATTTTAAAATTTTTCATAGGTCAACGGTACACTGTGGGCAAATTTTACCCCCTAATGTGTTGTTCGGGGACAAAAACGTCCCCTAACTTTAACGGTTTTAAAAATATATTAGATAAATATTTTTTTGAAATTTTTTTGCATAGACCTTTTAATTAACTTCAGTTCTAATCAACAGTAGTGAAAAAATCATTTTCCCCCAGGATTTTAACCCTTTAATCACCAATTTTATAAGGGGTGGTGCTGAAAATTGAAAAAAAAAACACACAAAATGGCTCATTTTTAATAGAAAAGGTGAATGTGGACTGGATTCTTTTTAACCTTTATTATAGTCTTGGTCATGTCAAACATCAGTAAAAAAATTGACTTTATTGCATTATTAGTTTTTGCACAGCACTGGATTTTCTTTTTTTCTCCCATTTTGTCCCATAGACTGACATTATAAACACACTTTTTTTGACTGCACAGCCATGGCACTAAATAATCATGCATTCTTGATTGTTGGTGGTTTACCCTGTTGGTAGGAGGTAACATTTGTGATTTTTACAGTTAACAACTTAATTACCATATTAACCCTTTACCTGCAGGCCTGTGCTCATGTACTGTAGTTTCTGGCTTAAGTATATGGAGTTATAGGGAGTATTTTAGCACATAATTGTGTGTCTACACACTGTGTGTGTATGTTAGAGAGGAAGAGAGCCATTTGCACACTGTCAGGGAAGGAAAGTCAGGAAAATAAAGTTACTAAGTAAGTGAAGTGTACCTAATTCAGACGTACAACGGCGATGCATAAGCATGTAAAATGAAAACATCCAGGAGTTCTGGCGTCTGAAGTTGTGGATGGGTAAAATAGCTGTTTTTTTTTTTTTTTTTTAGCTTTCGGAAAACACGTCCTCCAGTAGAGTGACTTTACTTTTAGGTTAGTGTCTCAGTTGAGATCACTGAATTAGTCTAAGTGAAGTCTAAGTGCTCCTTTTCCATGGTGTGTTGCGCTCCACACGACCATACGTACATGTGCATGTTACTAAATAGACACCATAGATAGATAACTTGATAACATAATAAATAATCATTGACTAACCAAATCTAATCTACAGTTTAGTCCCCTACTAAAATTAGTATTAAAAGTAGTTTAGTAAAGTAAAGTAAAGTAAATTTGTTGCAGCCCTAAAAGTAAGTGCCGGGCCCTTTGATGCTGAGAGGTTCAGAATAAGCAAAACAAAAACACTAGTGGACTTGCATGCATCCTCCTGGTCATTTAATGGTGACAAGAGCAGCAAGCAGCATGAAGAGAGGATTCACCTGTGCATGAGTGAAGGATTCACTTGTGAACGAATGAAGGATTCGCTTGTGAACAAGTGACGGATCTACTTGTGCAGCCTTCACAGCTTCACAGCCTGGCCCTTCATAGAGCCAGGCTGCACAATCATTTCCAGAGATTGTGCACAAGTGAATCCTCTCTTCATGTTGCTTTCTGCTCTTCTCACCATCAAATGACCACAAGGTCACATGTAAGACCACTTGCCTTTTTGTTTTGTTTAGTCTGCACCTGTAGACATCAAAGGGCCACACGTGCATAGCAACACTTTCTTTGTTTTTGTTTACTATGAAGACTCTGTGGTTGTGTGTACTCACAGACAACAAGATCAGTGTGCAAATGGCTCTCTTCCTCTCTAACATACACACACAGTGTGTAGACACACAATTATGTGCTAAAATACTCCCTATAACTCCATATACAAGCCAGAAACTACACTACATGAGCACAGGCCTGCAGGTAAAGGGTTAATATGGTAATTAAGTTGTTAACTGTAAAAATCACAAATTTTACCTCCTACCAACAGGGTAAACCACCAACAATCAAGAATGCATGATTATGTAGTGCCATGGCTGTGCAGTCAAAAAAAGTGTGTTTATAATGTAAGTCTATGGGACAAAATGGGAGAAAAAAAGAAAATCCAGTGCTGTGCAAAAACTAATAATGCAATAAAGTCAATTTTTTTACTGATGTTTGACATGACCAAGACTGTAATAAAGGTTCAAAAGAATCCAGTCCACATTCACCTTTTCTATTAAAAATGAGCCATTTTGTGTGTTTTTTTTTCAATTTTCAGCACCACCCCTTATAAAATTGGTGATTAAAGGGTTAAAATCCTGGGGGAAAATGATTTTTTCACTACTGTTGATTAGAACTGAAGTTAATTAAAAGGTCTATGCAAAAAAAATTCAAACAAATATTTATCTAATATATTTTTAAAACCGTTAAAGTTAGGGGACGTTTTTGTCCCCGAACAACACATTAGGGAGAAAAAAAGAAAATCCAGTGCTGTGCAAAAACTAATAATGCAATCAAGTCAATTTTTTTACTGATGTTTGACATGACCAAGACTGTAATAAAGGTTCAAAAGAATCCAGTCCACATTCACCTTTTCTATTAAAAATGAGCCATTTTGTGTTTTTTTTTTTCAATTTTCAGCACCACCCCTCATAAAATTGGTGATTTTTCACTACTGTTGATTAGAACTGAAGTTAATTAAAAGGTCTATGCAAAAAAATTTCAAAAAAATATTTATCTAATATATTTTTAAAACCGTTAAAGTTAGGGGACGTTTTTGTCCCCGAACAACACATTAGGGTAGTGTTTGCGAACAATGCATGAGGGTTAAAATTAGATTTCAATATCTTAAATAGACTAAATAGGAATCGTGACAGAGGACAATGATATTTCCATTAAGACATTCGTTCATGTTTTCTTGTTTAAAGATTTGGCTGCATTTGGTATAAACATGTCTCGAAGAAGGTCGTCCTCGAGCACAGGTGGCACAGGTGATGTGTGTTTTTTTGTTTTTAAATCTTGTAATTATTATCAGTTGTATTGTTGTTTGGTTGAAATATCTGTAATGTTAAATAACGTTTTTAAACAGAGTTAGAGAAAGCCAAACTTGAGGACCTGCAGAGACGAGTGAGGACCATGGAGAGAGAGAATGAGGCCTACAACCGCAAGACCCAGAGACAAATCTACAAACAAGAGTGAGCGCACTTACCATACTGTAACTCACACACTGTATTTGTGTGTGTGTGTCTGTTGTATATCTGATCACATGTTGACTTGGATGAAGGCAGGAGATTGAGAATCTGCTGAAGGAGCAGGAGGAGCTCCGTGAAAAGCTCAGCGCGTGTAAGAGGCGCAAAGAGATGAAGACTGAGGACATCCAGCGTCTTCAGAAGCTGCTCCAGCATAACCATGCTTTGGATGAAGAGCTAGAGAGAGAGAGGCAAAAACAAAAGGACTTGCAGAGAAAGGTCTGACTGTATATCGTGTATGTATTTCATCATTTCATGTTGATTCATATTTTTTACTTTTGACTTTAATGCGGGCAGATTTCAAACCTGGAGTCCGAGATGATGGAAGCGAGAAGAGGAGCTGTCAGTCTCTGTGTTAGGTCAGAGGTACAGAGCACTCAGAAATCTGTGGAAGGAGAGCTGCACAGAGTGAGTCATCAAACTCATTGCTACAGCATAAACAAACAAAACAAAGCCATTCTGTTGTTTACTTTATGTTCATCTCTGTCCAGGCCACCACTAAACTCAATGAGCAGTTAGCAAAAAACAGCCATCTGAAGGAGAAGCTGCAGAGTCTTCTTAATGAGCGTCACCATTTCCAGCAGCAACACAACAAGCTGAACAAGGTTACAACTCTTATCATATCATCACCATGGGCACATTGTTGATTTCTCCTTCAACACTTTATTAGCAGATATATTTGTATTGCAGGAACTGCAGGAACTCCACAAGAAGAACACAGAAGTTACCAACCAGATCAGCGCTGCTAACGAAGAAAGGTGAGCTCCTGAGACAGCCAGTTGTGTTAAATGGAAGGAAACCTCTGAGATGTTGCAGCTCATATCTGGAACTGGTATACATAAGGGTGGAGGCTCAGTCCAAGCTGACCGTGCTGAGGGAGACAGCGGAGAAGGAACACGCTCACTTTAACGCTGAGATGAAGGAACTGGAGCGGGTTATTGCACAGCAGAGCAGCCTGAAGAACTTCATGAGCGTCAAGGGCAGCGAGAGGAGCGACCACAAAATGGGAACCAGGCAATGTAAGAGGCAGGCGGCCCGCATGATGTTGTAGCTAATGTGTCTAAAGTTTTAGCAGTGCTAACAGTTCCAATAATTGTATCATTCATTTTTCATCAATGCAAAAAGCCACAGCGGAAAAGGACAAAAGTACAAACAACATGTGTTTCTCCGTAGAATTCATGTAGCAGGCAATAATGTTGCACATACAATACAGTTACACATTTGTGTGTCCTTGTGTCATTGTGAATACAGGCACTAAGACTAAAGAGAATAATGAATGATAAACATGAATGATAAACATAACATTGTGATGCTAATGCTAACCCTGCTGATGAAGATGAGACTGGCGCCTCACTGATGTGAATCTGATGTGTTTTGTGTTTCTCAGTGTCAGAGCTGAAGGAGCAGAGGAGGGGGGACTCACAGGACGTGTCTCTGGACGTTCTGGAGGACATGTTTAGGAAACTTCAGACTGTGACAAGAGAGGACAACCTGGACCTGCTGGTGACCAGGTTCATCCAGGGTGAGTCTCATATTCTGCACACAGTTTATGTCAGGATTATAATCCTCTTGCATTTGTACATGAGTACATTCAGACCCCGTTCAGTCTTGTGTAATCAATCAGAACAGCACAAAAATCCAGTTAAAGCTGGATTAGATAGATCCACCTCACAGAGGTGGATTGAGCTGGGTTTGCTAAAATCTGGCTAAGGTCTGAACACGAATGTGGCTAGCGACATCATACTTCTGGGTTCATGGGGACAGTATCTGGGTCACGCCATGTGTAAAACATCCACTGAACTACCAAAGATTGAACTACCAGATTTGATCCCGCTCTAGCTAGACCAACTTTCTCCAGTCAGAAGGGGGTCTCATTAAATGGAAACACACTGTATCTCCCTGCTGTATTATGTATTGTATTGTTTCCCCCTGTAGGTGAGGAGGAGAACTTTGCTCTCTTCAATTTGGTGAACGAGCAAAACAAAGAGATTGATGTATTAAAGAATGAAATTAGCCAGGTGAGTTTGATTTGAAGGTCTCACACATTACAATGAACCTGTTGATGAAGATTCTCAGTCATCCGGGTCATTTTTATTCAGTTGGTTAAAGCAAAGCTACTGGACCTGTAGAAATTCTACAAGTCCAGTTGCCTTGCTGCAACATTCTGAATTACATTGAAGACAGTGGTTTGCTGGGTCATTTATTTATGTATTTGTGCTGTGAATGAGTTTAGATCCAAACAAACATGGAGCAGGCTGAAGCCAAAGGTCGGCAGCAGGAGCAGGATTATGACTCTCGGCTAAGAGACGTCCAGGAGAGATTAAAGGAGGCCGAGTCTCAGGCAGAGGATTATGAAGACCAAGCCACCATCATCAGCAAAGTCCTGGAACAGATTAAAACAGGTTTTTTTCACAACCTTGTGACTTCCAGCTGTTAAATCGAGTCATCAGTTAGAACATTGATACTCGAATACTTGATATTCCTCCCTCTCACAGGAGTAAACAGCACCTTCTCCAGCCTAGAGTGTGACTGCTCACTGATTGATGACATGGTGGGCTCCTCCACAAGCGTCACCGACAACAACATCATGTCCTACCTGGGTTTAGTGGAACAGAAGACAGATGAGCTGCTCACCATCCAAGCGTTCCTCAGATCTAAAGTCTGCTACCGCTGCTTGTGTTTTCTCACTAATATTTGTACATGTTTTCATTTCTGAACCTGAAATACAGTTTGTTTCTATAATATTTATCATTCTTACAGGATGCAGAAAAGGACTCTGATCCAGACGAATTCACTTTGGTTCAAGATCCAGAAGGTGCTGCTGTCAACAGGTCAGACTTTAGATCACTTCATTCTGACAGCTTCATGTTTGTCAGTAAATGATGTAAAAGTTGATGGCTGTGTCTGTGTGGACTCATCAGTGAGTGTGATGCAGAGGAGTCTTCCGATGAGGAATATTGAAGGGGGTGAGTTCAAACAAAGTTCCTCTCCGAAGTTAGTGTGAGATCATGTTCATCATTTGTTTGTGTTTATCTGGAAGTAATTTGTATGTTTTTTTGGTTCCTCCCAACAGACAGCAACAAAAGCCAGTCTGCAGAACAAGGGAAGTCAGAGGACACGTCCACCTGAGGAAGGCCTGGATGGATGTTTCTTATCCATGTCAACATAAGTTTGAGTTCAAATAAACAAAGTAGCCTATGCATGTAACAGAGTTCGAGTATTAAGTACATTAGATCCCAAAAATCTGAGGTGCACTCTAAACTACACTCTAAAATTCCGATGTATCAGAAACTCACTTACATAGAAGGATCTGAAAAGTTTTGAATGCTGTGATTTTGTCACATTTCTTCAATTGTTCTCATGCTGCTCACAAGCCACCAGTACATCCGTGGAACCTCTGGAAACCTCTGGTGACGAGCCATCGAACTCCTGGATAGGAAGACACAGCAGTTCCACCACTGTCAAATACTTGCTAAACATAAGATCCTAATTGAAAACATGATTACAGTGGTATGCAAAAGTTTGGGCACCCCTATCATTTCATGATAATTTGCTCTACCTTCCTAAGAGAAGATCACAGCGACGAGGTTTGTTTCCTCCAGAGATGCAGACATCTGAGTGTTTTCCAGATTGACATCCTTAGAGTAGAGATTTATTATAATAAAATTTAATGTAAAAAATGTAATGTGCAAAAGTGTTGGCACCCTTTTTATCACATTCATTTCAAGACCTGTAGGGGTTTATAAAGCAGGTTGAAGCACAAAACTGCTTTGATTAGCTTGTTAGATCTTCAGTTACAAAGACAGCTGGAATCAATCATGAAAAAGCTGTTTAACATAGGTAACTGCTGCTGTACTTGTCCTAGGTTCTTTCTTAGAGAGTAGACACATGGGGGCCTCTAAACAGCTCTCCGCTGACCTAAAACAAAGATAATTCAATATCATGAATTAGGAGAAGGGTACCAGAAATGATGTGAAAGGTCTGGACTGTCTGTCTCCACTCCCAGAAATGTAGTGCAGGAATGGAAGAGCACAGGAGTAGCCACTGTAAAGGATAATATGTGGTAGGCACAAATAAAGATAAGACTGAACTCCATGAGAAGAACTTATTGCCTACATTTTGGTGGAGCCTGAACCCCCTTAAGAGCAACAGAGGCAAGAAAAATTCCCTTTTAACAGGAAGAAACCTTGAACAGGACCCGGCTCATAAGGAAGAACCTTCCTGCTGACAGTCGGCCGGGTGGAGGAGAAGAAGAGGGAGACAGGACAGAGAGGATGAAGGAGAGAGAGAGAGAGAGAGAGGAGCAAACATGCACAGACATCATACACAGAGAACACACATGACAGGTTGTTGATGTGATCAAGCAAGATGAATCAGTGATTATATTACAGTAGATATATCATCAGTTAATAAATAGTAACAGTAGTTTAATGCTACACAGACACCGGTGTGGTCAATAAGCACTGGAATATTCAGGGGCTGGACTGCAGGTCTGAAGTTGCTACCATCCTTCGTGGCCTCACATATCCCAAGATGCTTTGCGCGCTTATTAGGGCCCGAGCACCGAATGGTGCAAGAGCCCTATTGAAACCCTTAGGATTATTATTAGGGCCCGAGCACCGAATGGTGCAAGAGCCCTATTGAAACCCTTAGGATTATTAGGGCCCGAGCACCGAATGGTGCAAGAGCCCTATTGAAACCCTTAGGATTATTTTTTTTTTTTTTTTTTTTTTTTTTTTTTTCCCCTCCGAGATCGCATTTTTGGAGGCCTTAACATGCCCAAAAACTCACCAAACTTGGTAGAAAAATTCATTCGCCTGAAAAATTTTGAAATTTGCTGACTTTTGAAATGCACATATAAAAATGGCTCTATAGCGCCCCCAACGCGTAGCCCCTCTGGCCGTTTTGACACAGGATTATGAAAATTGGCACACATGTATCACCTCAAGACGCACAAAAAAGTCTCTTGGACCCCCCCTCCAAACCCAACAGGAAGTCCACCATTTGAAGGTTTGTGGCCATTTTTGGCGATGTGTGACCCTGCTGCCAAACTTTTCACGCCTCGCATACTTCATCGGATTGAGCTGAAATTCGCCGTGTCCACTCAGGACACCATAGGGAATAGACGCATTCCAAAACTCTTACAAAAGTCTGACGGTGTGGCCAGGGCGTGGCCTCAAAGTTTGACCATTTCTGAGGACACAGAAAGTCTCTATAACTTCTTTGTTTTTTGTCCGATCTGTACGAAATGTCACATGTATGATCAGAGTCTGATGACTGGTCGATTAAATATTTATCATCTATATTTTTATGAGCATTTGTATTTTGTTAAATTCACTTTTTAATTAATATTTGTTTACCATATTATAAAATAGGCTCATTTCATATAGTATCTCTCATGTGTTAATTTCATACGGAGCACCTTGAAGGCCGCTGCCTGACAGCCTGAGAGCAGGGCCTGATTGTCCCGTGTTCCTTAGCAACGGTTGCTAACAACACTTCAGACAGCTGCCGCTGCGGTGTACTGGTGTCCTGCAAAGGTTCGGTGGGTTCCCAAGCGTACAGCTGGTCAGATAAACTTTTATTTATTCTTACACAGCACAACACACACATTTCACACACCTGATATAGTTTAGCTAAGTACGAGCAAGCTAAATATTTGATGTCTTCTGTAACAGCTAGCAAGACATGCTACGTTAGCATTTTGGTTATTTTGATGACCTGTGTATTTAAAATTAGATTTCAATATCTTAAATAGACTAAATAGGAATCGTGACAGAGGACAATGATATTTCCATTAAGACATTCGTTCATGTTTTCTTGTTTAAAGATTTGGCTGCATTTGGTATAAACATGTCTCGAAGAAGGTCGTCCTCGAGCACAGGTGGCACAGGTGATGTGTGTTTTTTTGTTTTTAAATCTTGTAATTATTATCAGTTGTATTGTTGTTTGGTTGAAATATCTGTAATGTTAAATAACGTTTTTAAACAGAGTTAGAGAAAGCCAAACTTGAGGACCTGCAGAGACGAGTGAGGACCATGGAGAGAGAGAATGAGGCCTACAACCGCAAGACCCAGAGACAAATCTACAAACAAGAGTGAGCGCACTTACCATACTGTAACTCACACACTGTATTTGTGTGTGTGTGTCTGTTGTATATCTGATCACATGTTGACTTGGATGAAGGCAGGAGATTGAGAATCTGCTGAAGGAGCAGGAGGAGCTCCGTGAAAAGCTCAGCGCGTGTAAGAGGCGCAAAGAGATGAAGACTGAGGACATCCAGCGTCTTCAGAAGCTGCTCCAGCATAACCATGCTTTGGATGAAGAGCTAGAGAGAGAGAGGCAAAAACAAAAGGACTTGCAGAGAAAGGTCTGACTGTATATCGTGTATGTATTTCATCATTTCATGTTGATTCATATTTTTTACTTTTGACTTTAATGCGGGCAGATTTCAAACCTGGAGTCCGAGATGATGGAAGCGAGAAGAGGAGCTGTCAGTCTCTGTGTTAGGTCAGAGGTACAGAGCACTCAGAAATCTGTGGAAGGAGAGCTGCACAGAGTGAGTCATCAAACTCATTGCTACAGCATAAACAAACAAAACAAAGCCATTCTGTTGTTTACTTTATGTTCATCTCTGTCCAGGCCACCACTAAACTCAATGAGCAGTTAGCAAAAAACAGCCATCTGAAGGAGAAGCTGCAGAGTCTTCTTAATGAGCGTCACCATTTCCAGCAGCAACACAACAAGCTGAACAAGGTTACAACTCTTATCATATCATCACCATGGGCACATTGTTGATTTCTCCTTCAACATTTTATTAGCAGATATATTTGTATTGCAGGAACTGCAGGAACTCCACAAGAAGAACGCAGAAGTTACCAACCAGATCAGCGCTGCTAACGAAGAAAGGTGAGCTCCTGAGACAGCCAGTTGTGTTAAATGGAAGGAAACCTCTGAGATGTTGCAGCTCATATCTGGAACTGGTATACATAAGGGTGGAGGCTCAGTCCAAGCTGACCGTGCTGAGGGAGACAGCGGAGAAGGAACACGCTCACTTTAACGCTGAGATGAAGGAACTGGAGCGGGTTATTGCACAGCAGAGCAGCCTGAAGAACTTCATGAGCGTCAAGGGCAGCGAGAGGAGCGACCACAAAATGGGAACCAGGCAATGTAAGAGGCAGGCGGCCCGCATGATGTTGTAGCTAATGTGTCTAAAGTTTTAGCAGTGCTAACAGTTCCAATAATTGTATCATTCATTTTTCATCAATGCAAAAAGCCACAGCGGAAAAGGACAAAAGTACAAACAACATGTGTTTCTCCGTAGAATTCATGTAGCAGGCAATAATGTTGCACATACAATACAGTTACACATTTGTGTGTCCTTGTGTCATTGTGAATACAGGCACTAAGACTAAAGAGAATAATGAATGATAAACATGAATGATAAACATAACATTGTGATGCTAATGCTAACCCTGCTGATGAAGATGAGACTGGCGCCTCACTGATGTGAATCTGATGTGTTTTGTGTTTCTCAGTGTCAGAGCTGAAGGAGCAGAGGAGGGGGGACTCACAGGACGTGTCTCTGGACGTTCTGGAGGACATGTTTAGGAAACTTCAGACTGTGACAAGAGAGGACAACCTGGACCTGCTGGTGACCAGGTTCATCCAGGGTGAGTCTCATATTCTGCACACAGTTTATGTCAGGATTATAATCCTCTTGCATTTGTACATGAGTACATTCAGACCCCGTTCAGTCTTGTGTAATCAATCAGAACAGCACAAAAATCCAGTTAAAGCTGGATTAGATAGATCCACCTCACAGAGGTGGATTGAGCTGGGTTTGCTAAAATCTGGCTAAGGTCTGAACACGAATGTGGCTAGCGACATCATACTTCTGGGTTCATGGGGACAGTATCTGGGTCACGCCATGTGTAAAACATCCACTGAACTACCAAAGATTGAACTACCAGATTTGATCCCGCTCTAGCTAGACCAACTTTCTCCAGTCAGAAGGGGGTCTCATTAAATGGAAACACACTGTATCTCCCTGCTGTATTATGTATTGTATTGTTTCCCCCTGTAGGTGAGGAGGAGAACTTTGCTCTCTTCAATTTGGTGAACGAGCAAAACAAAGAGATTGATGTATTAAAGAATGAAATTAGCCAGGTGAGTTTGATTTGAAGGTCTCACACATTACAATGAACCTGTTGATGAAGATTCTCAGTCATCCGGGTCATTTTTATTCAGTTGGTTAAAGCAAAGCTACTGGACCTGTAGAAATTCTACAAGTCCAGTTGCCTTGCTGCAACATTCTGAATTACATTGAAGACAGTGGTTTGCTGGGTCATTTATTTATGTATTTGTGCTGTGAATGAGTTTAGATCCAAACAAACATGGAGCAGGCTGAAGCCAAAGGTCGGCAGCAGGAGCAGGATTATGACTCTCGGCTAAGAGACGTCCAGGAGAGATTAAAGGAGGCCGAGTCTCAGGCAGAGGATTATGAAGACCAAGCCACCATCATCAGCAAAGTCCTGGAACAGATTAAAACAGGTTTTTTTCACAACCTTGTGACTTCCAGCTGTTAAATCGAGTCATCAGTTAGAACATTGATACTCGAATACTTGATATTCCTCCCTCTCACAGGAGTAAACAGCACCTTCTCCAGCCTAGAGTGTGACCGCTCACTGATTGATGACATGGTGGGCTCCTCCACAAGCGTCACCGACAACAACATCATGTCCTACCTGGGTTTAGTGGAACAGAAGACAGATGAGCTGCTCACCATCCAAGCGTTCCTCAGATCTAAAGTCTGCTACCGCTGCTTGTGTTTTCTCACTAATATTTGTACATGTTTTCATTTCTGAACCTGAAATACAGTTTGTTTCTATAATATTTATCATTCTTACAGGATGCAGAAAAGGACTCTGATCCAGACGAATTCACTTTGGTTCAAGATCCAGAAGGTGCTGCTGTCAACAGGTCAGACTTTAGATCACTTCATTCTGACAGCTTCATGTTTGTCAGTAAATGATGTAAAAGTTGATGGCTGTGTCTGTGTGGACTCATCAGTGAGTGTGATGCAGAGGAGTCTTCCGATGAGGAATATTGAAGGGGGTGAGTTCAAACAAAGTTCCTCTCCGAAGTTAGTGTGAGATCATGTTCATCATTTGTTTGTGTTTATCTGGAAGTAATTTGTATGTTTTTTTGGTTCCTCCCAACAGACAGCAACAAAAGCCAGTCTGCAGAACAAGGGAAGTCAGAGGACACGTCCACCTGAGGAAGGCCTGGATGGATGTTTCTTATCCATGTCAACATAAGTTTGAGTTCAAATAAACAAAGTAGCCTATGCATGTAACAGAGTTCGAGTATTAAGTACATTAGATCCCAAAAATCTGAGGTGCACTCTAAACTACACTCTAAAATTCCGATGTATCAGAAACTCACTTACATAGAAGGATCTGAAAAGTTTTGAATGCTGTGATTTTGTCACATTTCTTCAATTGTTCTCATGCTGCTCACAAGCCACCAGTACATCCGTGGAACCTCTGGAAACCTCTGGTGACGAGCCATCGAACTCCTGGATAGGAAGACACAGCAGTTCCACCACTGTCAAATACTTGCTAAACATAAGATCCTAATTGAAAACATGATTACAGTGGTATGCAAAAGTTTGGGCACCCCTATCATTTCATGATAATTTGCTCTACCTTCCTAAGAGAAGATCACAGCGACGAGGTTTGTTTCCTCCAGAGATGCAGACATCTGAGTGTTTTCCAGATTGACATCCTTAGAGTAGAGATTTATTATAATAAAATTTAATGTAAAAAATGTAATGTGCAAAAGTGTTGGCACCCTTTTTATCACATTCATTTCAAGACCTGTAGGGGTTTATAAAGCAGGTTGAAGCACAAAACTGCTTTGATTAGCTTGTTAGATCTTCAGTTACAAAGACAGCTGGAATCAATCATGAAAAAGCTGTTTAACATAGGTAACTGCTGCTGTACTTGTCCTAGGTTCTTTCTTAGAGAGTAGACACATGGGGGCCTCTAAACAGCTCTCCGCTGACCTAAAACAAAGATAATTCATTATCATGAATTAGGAGAAGGGTACCAGAAATGATGTGAAAGGTCTGGACTGTCTGTCTCCACTCCCAGAAATGTAGTGCAGGAATGGAAGAGCACAGGAGTAGCCACTGTAAAGGATAATATGTGGTAGGCACAAATAAAGATAAGACTGAACTCTTATCTTCTGTTTCCAGAAGGAAAATGTGTAACTGGCTATATCAGACCCAACACAAATTTATTCCACATGAAAGAAAATTACCAAGATGATACCATGACTATAAATTCTGATGAGATAGAAAACAGACTTGAGAAATGCAAGCTTGAAACTGAACCACTATGCTGTGGCAAAATGGAACCTGTCGACAACAACTGTGAACACACAGTTACCTACATCCGTTATGGAGAGAAAGGAAGGGTGTCCTGTTTGGTAGGTCTACACTGTAAAATTCTTCTTAATTCACTCTCAATGTGAGATAAAAGTAATGCTAGATGGATCTTAGAGAGGGACAACTATCTGGAGTACAGGAATAAGCAGAAGGTTGACAGAACCTTTACTTTTAATCTGCTATGTATCTGCTTAGCATTTACTTTCACCCAAAGCAGCTTTATGTTACATTGCAGCTATGTCCCTTCAATTCTCCTGAGCTCCACACAGTGTTCTGGT
This sequence comes from Parambassis ranga, assembly GCF_900634625.1. Lineage (NCBI taxonomy): Eukaryota > Metazoa > Chordata > Actinopteri > Ambassidae > Parambassis > Parambassis ranga. Next base: position 18,989,859 of record NC_041037.1, read on the forward strand.
AGTGTTTGGGAGATAGACTGCACCCACTTTTGCCTCCTCTTAGGTTCATGGAGCCGGGCCTCAGTAGAAAGAGCTTTTTGGTCCCTGATGATGGGAGAGCTAGTAAATCATGAGGGGATATTTGCTGAATGTAACACTGAATGCTCCATGCTTTGAAACTGTGTAGCATCACTGAATATATAACACAATCTACAGTCAAACACCTTTGATTTGAATATCACTAAAATAACCTCTCTTGGTTGCTCCTGCAATGAAGACTCTGTTGAACACAAGTTCAACATGGACAAATACTGCAGTCATAATATTTTCTTTCCTGTCTTTGTCTGTGTACAGGCATGGTTTAAGGCTGATCCCGAAATAAAACCAGGAAGTATACAATACGACCCCGTATACTTCTATGATTTCAATATGAACAAACGTCCACCACGTTCAACACAACGTCCTTCGCAATGTCTGAAGTGGACGGAGCCTAACTGAATCTTCTGTGTTCTGAGATTTTTCTATGAATAAAGCATGATAGGATCACATTCTGAGTGGACACAGTTGTCCTTACTGCATCTGTGTGTGTGTGAGTGCACAAGCTGTGTGTGTGTTAAGCGAGCCAAAGATCAAACAGCAAAAGAGATGTCTCATAGACACAGGAGCAGCTCCTTACATGTCACGGCACACCTGCGCGAGAGCAACAAATACTACTGATTTCTTGTTTATAATGTGACCATCCTGTGTAGTTTTCAATAAGGGACAATACAATGGTAAATTAGATTCATAGATATTAAATTATAATTGGTAATTACTTATAATACTAAGGATAGGGCATTCTTGCACTAACTGCATGGCCAAACAGACAAGGACATCTATAGTGGATAGATAGATCCATTTTGACAAAGCAATGTTTAAATATTATTACATGATAATAATACCTGTAAGCTGTAGGCTAACCCCTGCAAACTATAACTTTATGGCAAGCTATAATAACATTAAAACTGTAAACTGGACACCAAGTCTACTCATAGAATTATTTTAAAACAAAAGCAATAAAGGCAATTCTCTCTCTGGATATTGTTAAGAGATTGATTTGATCTGGAAGGAATGGAAATGTTGAGACTTCTGGAACAAGTTCTTTTAACTGGACAGATACATAGTGTCATGGAACAGTACCCAGAAATTAATCCAGACATCCTTAGAGTTCAGGTTCTGATGTTTAAAATGAAGTATAGCTTTCAGTCTAGCTCTGACAAAGTTCCTATTCTTCAAGGTATAAGCCCAGAGGTTTGTAGTCTCTTTGACCAAGTTGAAACAGTTGCTCGTCTACTCCTAGTCGTGCCTGTGCCAATGCAAAATAGGACCAAAATGCAGACAGAAAGTGAAGTTTAAACAAAAGGTGAGCTTTATTGAAAGCCAGTTCAATCAGGAGAGACTAGATGTTTAGATGAGAAAGTATTTATTGAAGTACAATGAATGAATGAATTGTGCTTTGGCGTTCTAGACCCCGATGCGATGGCCAACATCCGAAAGGGGAAAGGACAGGAGATGAGGCCGCTTAGACAGGAATCCCCCCGGGTCTAGACCTGGTGGGGGTGAAGGAGCAGAAGAGCAGGCGATAAGAGGCCTTGCCCTGATGAGGAACTGGTGGTGCTTGGGGTGGAGGAGAGTTGCCGAAATCGATCTGAAAGACAGCTGGAGAGGAGACAGAGAAATTTGAAATGATTTGCTGAGCAGTGATTGGGCAGGAGAGGGATGGCTCGGCCGCTGATTGGTGGGGGAGTTGCTCTATATTAACCACCTGATTAAGTGGGAGGCAGAGAGAGAGAAAGGGGTGAGGGAGAAGGAGAGACAAGTGTGAGGAGGATGACGAGGGAGAAAAACTAAACTTGACTTAAAGACAGACTGTGTAAGCTGTCCTCCATCCAAACCACTGCTTCAGTCTGGAAAAGGTGCTGTCTCGCTCCTCCTCTCTCAGGAATGGCAAGGCTTTGAAGTGTGGATCGACAGCTGAGGCAACATGCAGCATGTCCTTCTGGTTGACATACCTGAAATTTAAATTTCACACATTTAAATTAATTAATAGAATCACAGGAGGGTAATAATGTTTTCTTTAATTATGTTTCCTTTAACCCCCCTCTCTCACTCACGCACACACACACACACAAGATGCAGCTCCCTTTCCCTCACTCTCTCTCACACACACACAGCATAGGCCTACCTTGTGCTCTGGTTTTTCTGGATCTCATCCTCGATGTCCATAACAACTTTGGAGTCTTCTGTGAAGCCCTTTTTTTAACAATGGAATACGTGAGAATGTGCAGAATTGGCTGGTAGTTGAGTTGCATCTGTTGTGGCCCTGTGGGCGGCTTGGACATAAGATAAGATAAGATAAGATAAGATAAGATAAGATAAGATAAGATAAGATAAGATAAGATAAGATAAGATAAGATAAGATAAGATAAGATAAGATAAGATAAGATAAGATAAGATAAGATAAGATAAGATAAGATAAGATAAGATAAGATAAGATAAGATAAGATAAGATAAGATAAGATAAGACTTTATTAATCCCGAAGGAAATTCTTGTGCCAGAGGTATCAAGTTACATTAAATGCAGTTAAGTACAGAGTATCAGAGTACAAGTGTCACTATAATCCAAATCAGAGTACAGTACGTAGTATGAGCACAATATATGATACATGGATACAAATATGGAGATATAAGGTGCTAAGTAAACATAAATATAGACCAGTGGAGGGAATGACAGTGATGCCTGACATGATTATCTAGCGCTTCTCCCTACAGAAAGGGCAGGAGTTATACAGTCTGAATGTGCTCCTGTAGGACAGCAGTGTGTCATGCAGGGGGTGAGACGTGTTGTTTCTCTCTGTCACCTTCACCACAGACTCTAGCTCCACTCCCAGCACCGAGCCAGCCTTCCTAATGAGCTTGTTGAGTCTGTTGGTGTCGGCCGTCTTTATCCTGCTGCCCCCAGCACACTACAGCGTAGAAGATGACGCTGGAGACCACCGAGTGGTAAAACATCTGCAGCATGGTCTGGCAGATGTTAAAACCCTTTTGAACCACCCTCAATAGTTGACAAATGCCTGTCAAAGGCATACCCAAATTAAACTACAAGCTGTTTGTGAGCCCTCGTGAGGTCTCATTGTGAAGGTAACACTCTGAAATTTTTATTTTAGCTGTGTGATTTACTGCAATTGCAAATGGTTAACAGTGAGAGAAGTCTAAACACAGAGAAATAAAAAGATTTTGTAGCTCACCTAAATTTTTTTTGTAAAAAAAGGCTGCTTGACAACTGGAGCATGGAGATGTTGATTAGATGACAATATAGTGACACAGGCTGAAGTCTTACCTATTTCCAGTTAAAAGTAGATAGTAATTGGACAAGAAATGACCATTTGGGACAGGTTTTTCTGTAGGTATTCCCAGGCGCTCTCCAAAAAGTGCCATTTGGAGTCTCCAAATGGACACTTTGGCACCAAAGTGCATAACTCTGGAATGCTTCAACATACAGACATCAATGAGAGCTCTAATGAAAGGTGCCACTTAGAGGAACCTCATTCCATATTCAGATTCACTATTAGCATGATTGAAATAATGTTAGTGAAGCAAAAACACATTGAATGCTCATTATTCTACTGAAACTGAAATTGTGCATCAAAAGGAGAGACTCAGAACAAGAGATATGGTCAGAAACAACACCTTTATCTAAACAAATACCCAAACTACTTACAGCAAACTGTTTACATGTTTACAATTACACAGGTTTCACAGCCACATGTTGTTCTCAGTATGCCACTGATTGTTACAGTCACGGGCTGCTACAAAGCACAGCTAGAAAACTTGATGGGTGTCTTACTGTCACCAGAGATGTAGACTGGCTTGTGATGTTGTACACTGGGAGTAGGAGGCTGCTCTGGCTCTGGTGCTTGGCTCCCACTCTGTATCTGAATCAGTTTGCCTAAAATGCAAAAAATAAGGTTTTCATTCACAGAACAACTGTATCTGTATTCATTGTTCACCTCACAAATCAGTCCTCCACAACTACTTGTAGAGGAATAGTAAATAAATAGTAATAAATAGTAGTAATAGTAAAAGCGCACACCTCCCCCATACACGTGTAAACAAAACAAAGGACACAACACTGTATTCACTAATTCTTCGAAATGTCTACATTCTGTTTATAAAACTGCAACATGTATAAAAGTTACACTTAGTTGTTGACTATATCTCCTCCTTCAATGAACATATCTTCTTCCACCGAGTCAACACATAACACATAACTTTCTGCGTCCAACACGTCCTCGTCAGAAAAGTTGCTTTTCCTTATTGTAAACTCATCGATAACTTCTTCAATGGTGTAATTCTTCTTTTCTGTGTGTTTCGCCATCTCTCTGGTCGCTAGAAACACCAAAATATGTAGCTATACGCTCACTCTCACTGTTACGCACGCATGCACGGACAGCCGGTGTAACACCGGCATCCATTGTTCATGTTTACGCTTAGGTGTGTAGCCCACCCTCCTTCCACAACCCCTTCATGTGGGACATCCCCGTGACGGAAATTTTATTGACTATACGTCCATTGCATCAGATTCAGCATCAAATATAATGGGCTGAAAATACAAGCGTACGAGTGGGGGGAGGTGCTTCGCTCGATATAGTCGCTCATTGGATTCTTTTGGCTATGGACAGGCCCTCGACCCTTTTGTATGGTCAAACGAGCTGTCAATCAATAGAGTAGGGAAGTGGCTTTCCAACGAGGTATAGGTTGTCAACAAAGAGCAAAAAATGGCTGCGCCCGGACGGAGATATTGCAGTGAAACATGAATCGCCCCGTCTTCGGGCCGCCTACCCCCATGTGTATACAAAATGGCATTCAGTGTGAGCAGCAAAACAAGAATTTCATTGTACAGGGAAACCAGTTTCTATACTGTGCACATGGCACAGAGTATTTACAACAGTAAATGTGATATTTTTGGAACTTTTTGGAACATGGCTCTTATAAATGTGTTGTTATTTACAGGATGACTGGACAGTGACACTTTCCCTGCAGGTGTGTCTGTTGGAGATCGTATCATCTGTTGGATTTTGAAAAGCATGCACATACCAAAAGAAATGGCAAACACCTTAGCATACTGTCCAGGAGTTACAGGGATGGTATATTTTTAAAGAAGCTCTTCACATGTAAACAAAGGTCCTTTTTATTACCCATATATAATGTTGTTTTGGAACCATCATTCCATAAGTAGAGATTTGTGTTTATATAGAAAGTCTTTCTTATTCTAAATCAAGTAGTTATGAGGTAAGAAGTTGTGTTTGTAAATGAGAGACCATGAGAGAAAGGCCTGCTGGTGAAAAGTAGACATTTTAACTAAAAAACTCTATGTTACCTAGTTTGGATAATAATATGGTGACATGGGGGCCAATTAATGAGCAATGTATTATTTAAAGTTTGGAAATCGAATGTTAAGTCCACCATTTTCATCAGGGTTCATAACAACAAGATGAGCCCTATATTTCCATACAAAGTCCAACAGCTATTTGTCAATCTCTTGTATCACTGAGAGAGCTAACATATATATGCAGCCAGAGCTGCATATGTTAGCTCTGCTTTACTGAGAATGTTCTTCCTCTCCATGACAAATCTTTTAAGAGCCAATGGTTTGATTTACGTTGGCTTTTTTATATGATGGGGTTAAAATAGAAAAGAGGTACAGAAGCAGGACACTCGTCTTATATCTCTAGACAGGTTAAATCTAGGGGATGTACCCCTTTGGTACATATAGAAGTTAAGACAGTTTAATGTTCTTTACAAAAGCGCTTGACAGCTTGGCCCTCGCTATCTCAACAAGGCGTTTGACCTTCCTCTCCTAACACAGGAACAGCTCCCCTACTTAGCTGTCTAGTCTTTCATATGGTCGAGGCAGGTGACGTTGCATTTTTTGGGATGCACAATCTGCACATTGCCTGCACCACTGTTTCACATCAACAAACCACCCTAACCAATAGAAATGATCATTCATGTTCCCCTGTAATTCATTACAGGCTCAGTCCCCTCTCTTGTAAGTCATTTAACTGATGTAATTCTGTTTTTGACCTCTGAGCCTGCAAAATGTCATCATCATCATCAAGTCTCCACTACGTGGACTTTGGATGGATCTGCTCTAACCCCCTCAGATGAAATAATATGACCAAGGTACTGCACCAGTTTGGAAAACAGATTGCACTTTGATGGCTTAATTTTCAGATTAGCCTGCTAAACACTATAATATCATCAGCCAAAACATTACAGTGCTCAGACAGGGATGTGGAGGCTTCTACACACTTATTGAAGGGACTTGTAACCTAAGGATCACTTTGCGGTGGGACTGCAGTATCTGTTGTTATGACAACAGTTCGGGGAATGGTCGGAGTCTTTTCCATCAACTAGAGGTACATGGTATAAGCAATAACAGCTCTATACTTCGAGAGAAAATCAAAACCCAGGAGAACATTACCCGAGTGGATATCAGCGACCAGAAATTCTGCTACTAGAGCAAGAGAATAAAATTGCCACACCGTCTCCCACACTCCCAATATGAAAGGCGCCATTTGCATTGCTCACACTGTCTGTATTCCATCCACTGCTCCTAATAGGGCTTCTATACACTCATTATCAGTCTTGGTATTCTCTCTAACCTCCCTGACCCCCCCATGCACTGTCTGGTCATGCACAGATGGATACGCCTTAGCTGCTAGCTGGTGCAGTGCACTCCTAAAATCTTGTGCAGACTCATTTAACAACATCCTATTAGGCTATTATTTGGGCTATCTATGTGTCTTTATTAAGAGAACATGGAGAGAAAAATTCTCTAATGAATATATAATTTATATATATATATATATATATATATATATATATATATATATATATATATATATATATATATATATATATATATATATATTGGCCTGTGTAAAACACTGTAGGCTATATTGATTATGTATAAGTATAAAAGTATTTATGTGTGTGTTAATCATAATCATATCATCGATTATCGGTCTCATTAGATTTATGTGATTTGGCAAGATTTATGAGAGCTAGGGTATTAGAGTTATGAAATGTTATATGATTTGATACAAAGAATAGAGTAAAGTTTTATTAATCAAATAGCACTCCCTCTCCTGATCAGTGAGTTACAATACACGGTAATCAGCTGGACCACATCTGCTGTGTCCTTACTATCCTCCATGTCCACTCTGTCACTGTGGCTACAACAGCCAACTCTAAAAGCAAGGCATTATATTTACAGAGCTGGCATAATGAAAATATAAATTTTCATGTTTTTTGCACTGTATTTATCCTAAATTGTAAATGGCAATGTTATAAATAAAGAGTAAACAAAAAATACTACAGCCTACTCCTCGAGAGGCGGGACCATAGAACGGACGTGGCAATGTTTATCCCGCCACTTCCCGCGAGATTTACGTCGGGTCCCGCGGGAATTCCCGCCCGCTGCCAGGTATCCCACGATGCATTTGGCATCAATGACCGGAAAGAATGGCGGCGGAGCAAACGAAAAACTGTTGTAAGTTACAACTAAGAAATATCAGTGTTGTTAATTCATCGTTTAAAGATATTAAAGCGTGCGAGTAACTAGTCGTTTAGTTTTGCTGCGTGATGTGTCAGTATAGCGCCTATTTAAAGATTTGTATCGGTGTTTTCGCTGGTCTCGGTGGCTAGGATAGCTGCTGTGTTTAACCAGCCACAGTACAGTGATGTAAACAGTCGGTCACTCTCCTAATATCAACATTATCCCAGCATATTAACGCATACCACCGCACACCGATGGTTATAAAAACTTTTGTTCATCTGATGGCGAGTCTTTGGTGGCAGTGTTGGAACGGGTTCTCTTTACTCTGGCAGATTAGTTCAAACGTGGGTGACATGGGTTCAGTTACCTTTGTGGTTCCACCTGAACGATTTACAAAAGTGCTGCCTATGTTCTTGTACACGAACAATTTATTAGTAGTAAATACATGTACACTCTAAACAAATGATTTGTTGGCTCGCTTGGGATTACCTGTTAGATCAGTGTATTGTATTTATATGCTATACGCCCTCTTCCCTGAGCATGATCAGCTTGTTAGGCCAGGTAACCACGACTGTGCTCACAATCTGCAATACATTGCATTGTCAACCTTTTGTGTGTGACGTGCGCTGCGTAGGAGGGCCGTATGAGGAGTTCTGCCGTGCCGAAACGAACTTTTTTTTACTCTTACCACCCGAGGAGCGAGTTCTCTATTCTCGTGGAGTATGGAACAGCCTTTAGTCTTTGTGTCTCTTTGTCCAGGTCTCCTCCAACAACATGACTGTAAGGAGGAAGAGATCCTGCCTGACCAGCAGCTCTGTAACCAGGAAAAAAACTCCAGTCTGGACCACTTTGAGCCAACTGTCATCCAATACAAACAAGAGATCCACCATCAGAGCCCAGTGCTGAACATTATCAGGATACCTGAGATAAAGTTGCACAGAATAGGTATGGAACTACATTAATTGTAATAAGCGATAATGGTGTTTTGAGACTATTTTTAAATATGATAATGGCATAAAAATGGACACCCTTTTTACAGATCAATAACCTTTAATTTCCAAAGACATTTAACACTAGAACTGGAACTTCATCACTGTGCTGAACTGTTTTGTGTTGTATTTTATGTGTACCTCTATTCTTATCATTTTATTGCATTCACTGTACCAGTGTGTGACTAATATTTTATGTATTTTACTGTGAAGCACTTTGGTAGGCTCTGGCCTTGGAAATGTGCTATATAAATAAAATGTGACACTGTTTTCACAGTTTTCTTGCTGGAAATTGAAACCATCATTGAAGTTTAGTTTTTGACAAATGAGCTGCTATGATGGAGATGACAAACTTTGTGTCTCTTTGTCCCCCCCAGTCCTCCCTCAACAACATGACTGTAAGGAGGAAGAGATCCTGTCTGACCAGCAGCTCTGTAACCAGGAAAAATCCTCCAGTCTGGACCACTTTGAACCGACTGATATCCAATACAAGGAAGAGATCGACCATCGGAGCCCACTGCTGAACATTATTTTGAAACCTGAGATTAAGTTACACAGAATAGGTATGTGGAACTACAAACAAGCAGTGAGTCCTGTGACTCATGTAGGATTCTAATCAGAGCTCTCTGCTGCATTTATTTTAGGCTAAATGATGAAAACTGTGGAGTAGCTATACCTGTGATAATAACAAATTTTGCTGGGTTATTAATTGTCCCAGAAATAATTGCAATAAGTGATAATAGTGTTTTGAGACCATTTTTAAATATGATAATGGCATAAAAATGCAGGGACATTTAACACTGGAACTGGAACTTCATCAGTGTGCTGAACTGTTTTCACAGTTGTCTTGCCGAAAATTGAAACCATTATTAAGGTTCAGTTTTTGACAAATGAGCTGCTATGATGGACATCACATAAACTCTCTGTTTTCTTCTGTCCCTTTGTCCTGCAGAGCTCCCTCAACAACACAGTTGTAAAGTGGAGGATGTTCTGACTGACCAGCAGCTCTGTAACCAGAAGAAGAACTCCACTCTGGACCAGAAGGAACCAGGACCTCCACAGGTTAAAGAGGAACAGCAGGAACTCTGCATCAATCATGAAGGTGAGCAGCATGTACTGAATGAGGAGACTGCTCCCTATATAGGTATGGCTACGTACACTGCTACAGAACTCCTCATATGGCCCTTCCACTGAACACATTCACACACAAACACACACGTACAGGTTTTGAAGATGTTTAACTGCTGAACATCGGCAGGATGGAGGAGGAGGAGGAAGATTTGTTGCTACTATTCGGGGTTTCATGGTTCAAATATCTGTTTACCTGAATATAATAAACAAATAAATTTCAGAGAGGTTGGCGCGCACATGCTTTTAGCATGATAATTATTAGGCATGGGACGGTTCAGGAAACAAAATCTAAACCGTTCGGTACCGGTGTCTCGGTACGGGGGCGTGTGTTTTTTCGGTTCAGTACATGCACATCAAGTAATGCAGGGAGGCATGTGGCATGACTGTGAGCTCCTCCCCCACCTCAAAATACTCACAGCCGGTCAGTCTGACTGTGGCTTCACACAGCAGTTTCAGCGGCAGGCAGAGAGACCCACACCACTCTGCGTCTAATCGTGTGCAAGGCCGCTACAGGTTCAGTCAGTGCTTATACAGCAGGATGTAAATAGCATATTTCAATGGCAAAAATAAAAACACGGACATCAGTACCGTTAGCTTAGCCTAGCGTAGTCAATAGAGTTCAGTCTATCCAACTAGCATGTCATGAGCAACGGTGGGCAAAACAACACACATTCTCTGTGTCACATGTCTGTGTTTGTCTGTGCATGTGTCTGTGTGTACACGCATCGTGCCTCTGTGCGCAGACAGCAGCGGTGAATTGTAAACACACAACCATGCAGACAGAAATGACATGCTGCCGTGCAAATAAAGCAAATAACATGAGATGTTAAGTTTAATAAAAGAACAGGGTATAGACCTGTTCTATAGGAAAGGATATCTTAAATAGGGATGTCCCGATCAGGTTGTTTTGCCCTCGAGTCCGAGTCTGAGTCATTTGATTTTGAGTATCTGCCGATACCGACCCGATCCGATACTTTCTATAAAGGCATTCGTTGTGGCAAAGTGAGTGTGTGTGTGTGTGTCGCCACACTGGGAGATTTCACACACGCAGCACATCAAGTTCTCGAACCCAGGACCTGTCGCACCAAAAGCAGCTGTCATACCCCTGCGCTACAAGACACAGAGCCACCCTGCACAGAAAGCGTTAACTTTGAGAGCCCTAATAAATATATATCCCAGTCCTGATCGGGAGGTAATGTCCGATTCCGATCGAGTCTGAAATCACCTAATCAGGCCCGATTTCCGATCACGTGATCGGATCGGGACATCCCTAATCTTAAATGGCTTCTGTTAAGATCTGGCACTATATAGAAATTAAAAAATAAAATAAAATTGTGGGGTAACAGTGAACTAATTATTAAATATTTTGGATAAATAGGCTCTGTATTTTTGCTCATCTATGGTATTTCCAGTGTTAAAAGTAGAAAAAAGCTAAACAATGTGAACCGAACCAAAAACCGTGACCTCAGAACCGTGATACAAACCGACCCGTGGATTTAGTGAACTGCCCCACCGCTAATAATTATACATACATACACAATACAGAAGCCAAAGCAGCATTAAAAGTGTTTTTTTAGATCATGAATGTTTTTGATATTTTCTGTTTGATAGTATTTTAATGTTGCATCAACTCTGGTTGTTCCAGGCTTTAGATGAGCACCTAATGACCTGCAGCAGATGCTGCTGTGCTTTCTGTATTTTCCGGACTATAAGTCACACTTTTTTTCATCCTTTGGCTGAGTATGCGACTTATACTCAGGTGCAATTTATATATGAAAAAATATACAATTAGTTAGCCTTGTGTTCTGACGTCCCATTACAAATATAATGGTAGCTGTTCTGTCCCTGAAGTTGCACAATGCCAGTTCAACACTGCGCCACAATTCACCACGAGACTAAACATGCTTATGTATACAACCTGCTATCAGAGAGAGTCCGCGTTGTACGAGTGAAGTTCTCTGTCTTTCTACTGGCAGCACTCGTGGCAGCGCCACCCATTAGTTCTCTTTCCCAGTCCTCTTTTTCCATCTCTGCTATCAATTTCTTTGATGTGTTTCTGTCTACATGGTGGCGTTTTTAAAATTCACTGCAGCTGTCTGCGCACAGCGGCCCAGATGCGCATACACACACACAAACGAGTGTGCACACAAACACATGCAGACACATGTGCTCACATACAGGTGAGCCCACTCCCCGAGCAGGTAGAGATCTCAACATTAGTATTTATATTAATATTACTACTACTAATAATAAGAATAAGAATGTTCATGATTGGGGGCCTTTCCAGAGTTAAATGTTCATATATGTCGTTATTATTATATTAGATGAACATGGTCTCAAAACGAGAATATTATCGCTTATCGCAATAATTTATCTTGGCAATTAATTTGTTATCGTGACAGGCCTTTACTTAAGTTAAGAGGAATTCAAGAGGCAACGTTACGCTAAAAACGTAGTGATTTACACTGGCCCTCTGGCGCAACTTATCTATGTTTTTTTTTCTTTTTCATTACGCATTTTTTGTCTGGTGAGACTTACACCCCGTTCACACTGGGGAAAGTCATTCCAGCTAGAGTAGGATTGAGCCCAGACTGCCTTTAAGCTGAATGCATTCAGACCTATTTTCAAATCTGGCTAGCACACACTTGTGTCCACACTCAATTCGGCTTCATCCAGCGTGTTTGCTGTCCTCCAAACCACTAGGTGGCACCTCGTAATATACAGCGTGCGTTCAGGCCGTGGTAGGACCGCGTGTGTGCATGCGTCATGCATTTTTTTGTCCCATGTCGCGCCCCGTGAACCGGAAGTAGCATGTCGCTAGCTGGATTCGCTAGCCACATTTGCGTTCACACCTGAGCCACATTTCAGCCAATCTAGCCGGATTGAAATCAAACTGGATACTGCTGGATTCGAGGTATTCACACTCAGGAAAAAAAACATCTGGATAGGCCCGAATCCCGCTTTTTTTCCCCAGTGTGAATGGGGTATTATACTCCAGTGCGACCTATAGTGTGGAAAATACGGTACATCTTTTCCTTTTCAAAAAAGTTTGCATTTGTAAAATGATGTCAGATATTTTATATTTCCACCATCACATTAGTGTTTGTGTCTCTTTGTCCCCCCAGTCCTCCCTCAACAACATGACTGTAAGGAGGAAGAGATCCTGTCTGACCAGCAACTCTGTAACCAGGAAAAATCCTCCAGTCTGGACCACTTTGAACCGACTGATATCCAATACAAGGAAGAGATCGACCATCGGAGCCCACTGCTGAACATTATTCTGAAACCTGTGATTAAGTTACACAGAATAGGTATGTGGAACTACAAACAAGCAGTGAGTCCTGTGACTCATGTAGGATCCTAATCAGAGCTCTGTGCTTCATTCTTTTTAGGCTAAATGATTAAAACTGGAGTAGCTATACCTGTGATACTAACAAATTTTGCTGGGTGATTAATTGTCCCAGAAATAATTGCAATAAGTGATAATAGTGTTTTGAGACCATTTTTAAATATGATAATGGCATAAAAATGCAGGGACATTTAACACTGGAACTGGAACTTCATCAGTGTGCTGAACTGTTTTCACAGTTTTCTTGCTGGAAATTGAAACCATTATTAAGGTTCAGTTTTTGACAAATGAGCTGCTATGATGGACATCACATAAACTCTGTTTTCTTCTGTCCCTTTGTCCTGCAGATCTCCTTCAACAACACAGTTGTAAAGTGAAGGATGTTCTGACTGACCAGCAGCTCTGTAACCAGAAGAACTTCATTCTGGACCAGGAGGAACCAGAACTTCCACAGGTTAAAGAGGAACAGCAGGAACTCTGCATCAATCATGAAGGTGAGCAGCATGTACTAAATGAGGAGACTGGTCCCTATATAGGTAGGCCGGAAAGTGCATCATTCTGTATACCCCTGTTATACACTCTTATACACTGTTATTTCTTACTGGAAACGTTTTGACTTTTTAGCGTTTTTAGTAACAAAACATAGCAATGAAAGTTACGAAGATGTTCCGGGTGAACAGGGGAGATATCGCTCTCAGACGCTCACAGTAAACGTCGCTCCTTTCGTGTAACGCAGCTTCATTTTTCAACTTTCGCCACACAAATATTGCAGTGACAATAGAGACATTTACAGCACGACTATTTCTGAAAGAATAAGAAAAGATTATAGACTGTGACGCTGTTTCTGAGGCAGTTATTTTTTACTGCCATGCTGCCTTTAACTGCTCTGCATTTTTCACCATATTGCAACACATTTATGACCCGATTTGCATACACAGACATGTGCGTGCAAACACACAGAAACGTGCACATATACAGGTGAGCACGCTTATTGATATATTTATTTATGACCCTAATCAGAGCTCTGTGCTACTTTTATTTTAGGCCCAATGATTAAATCAATAGAGCAGCTGTTGTTATTTTACAGTTACCATTAAATGCAGCATTTCTGTAACAGCAACAAAAAGTAAAGTAAATTAAAGCTGCAAGCAGCTAATCTAGCACCTAGATTAGCAGCAAAAACGAATCAAAACCTGTATGTGTGGTTCAAATGGATTTTGTTATTTCTGCCACCTCAGGAACACAAACAGATTTCTCTGTCCTCCTGGAGTATAAAAAGTGTATGTCACGTCACTCCACCTCCTTCATCTAGTCTGCTTTCACTCGAAGCCACAAGTGAAGCTGAGTATAATTTAACTAACCCCCCCCCCCCCCCCCCCCCCCCCAATTATTTGTAATTATTTTTAAAACAATAAAAATGATCGTTCTTTAATAAAATTGTGGAAAAACCCTTAAGTAATCACGATACTACTGGATATTAAATAATAACCCACAGCCCTACTGTATTACATGTAATACTAATGTGGATTTTTTTTGTAAAATTCTCATAACCTGGAACAGGGTAACCACTGTACTGCAGTTTTTCTTCTTACAATTAATGCAGTTAACACGTCATTATTATCCATTATAATAATATATAAAATACAGTGATTTGTGGTCATACCGCCCAGCTCTAATCCCCAGGGATTTTTTGTGCATAACAATGTTTCTTAGTTTAACCCCATATGCGTTTATTGCACATTACTGGATACAGACCAATAAATGTAAACTGTAGAGATGCAACTGGGTCATTAAAATGATTACATGTGTAATGTGTCGGGTTCATAAATTGGCCCTCAGCTATCAAAATTTGAGAACCCCTGGTTTTAGAGGATACCCCCAAGAGACTTTTTTTCTCACCTAGAGGTGATACATATGTGTACTGAGTTTCATGTCTGTAGGTCAAACAGGGACTCAGATCTTATTCTAGGGGGTGCTGCTGAGCCATGTGGCCACGTCCACATATGATTATAAGGTGATTTGAAGGTGATTGAAGGGGCTGATGTCATGATCAAGTTAGAGGCAGGTAGGATTAATAAATCAAGAAACACAGCAGCGTTCTCTATGGTGGCGAAGGGTCAACTTCATGCCAGTCCACGCCTTTTGGTCCCTGACCCCTTAAGGGCAAGCGCACCAATTTTCAGCCCTATCAAGCAATTCCCCTAGGAGGAGTTCGCAAAAGTGCGGGGTGTGCAAATCGGAGCATGGCGTGGTCTTATCAAAATGGCGGACTTCCTGTACATCGTGGAATTTTTTCCCAAGAGGCTTTTTTTCTTGTCACAAGGCGATACATCTGTGTACCAAGTGTCAAGTCTGTAGCAGTTGCTGTGAATATTTCCACACTTTGCTGCACTTTGTGCTGCAAAGCCATGCGGCCACGCCGCCAATAGCCACAGTGTCAAGTCACGATTTTCGTCAGGGGATAATTTTGAGTTTTTGAGCATGTTCAGGGGGTCAAAATCGCAATACCGTGTCCGGAGCAACATTCAAGTATAATAAACGCTTGCATTTCAATAGTGCTCTCTCACGTTTTGTGCGCAGGCCCTAGTAAATAATCAGATTACTGTTGGGCTAGGGGTGGGCGATATGGCAAAAAATTTACATCACGATTCTTTAATGGTAAAATCACGATCCCGATTTTATTACGATTTGTTTTTACATTGACACTAATTTGCATGTTTCTGTTTAAATGACTTCAGGTAGCCTACTCTGTCACTTCTAAAATATTATCAGTAGATTTTAAAGGAAAACAACTCTGATTAAGTGCACTGAAAATTAGTTTTCAAAACATGAAAATAACAATTACAGAAAAAATTATCACACTTAAATGGGAATCATATCTAAGGAAAAACAGAGCTGCTGCTGTCACCTCTGTCCACCATTTACTGAAGTCCTCATATTGAGCATCTTTATCAAATGCCTGCATTATCATTGTTTTGGTATAAGCTGTTGCCTCTGTCTGCTTTGGATGTACACACACTTGCACAGAACTCCTCATACGGCCCTCCTACGGCACACAAACATACAGGTTTAGAGCTGCTGATGGCAGAAACTGCAGCGAACGAACTGGTAATGTTCAGAGAGGTGGGCGCGTATGTGCTCATAGCATGATATATGATAATACATGCATACATGTGCTCCTTCCACTGCAGCACAAATCGCACACACACACAGGCTTAGAAGACGCTTTGTTGCTGACGGCAAAAAACAAAGCAGAACATAAACGTGGAGTTTGTTTTAGGGACCAATTGTTTTTGTTTTCAGCCGTAGCTTCCTAACAGGGATCGTCAAATTGCACACCCCTATGTTGAGCACACCATGTATATTTGGGAGTTAAAGGGACACAAGTCAAAAATACATAGAATAGAATTCTAATATCATGTGACTTTTGCCCTGTGGATGCTGCAGTTGTTTTAAACTACAGTGTATTTTCAGATCATCACATTCTGTTTTCTTGTGTCCTTTAACCCTCCAGATCTCTCTCAACAACACAATTGTAAGGAGGAAGAGGTCATAGCTGATCAGCAGCTCTGTAAGCAGGAGAGGAACTCCAGTCTGGACTGGGGGGAACCAGAACCTCCACAGGTTAAAGAGGAACAGCAGGTTCTCTGCACCAGTCAAGAGAGGGAGCAGACTGATCCCTCTACAGTGACTGCTACTTCTGAAAGTAACCTCATTACACCAAAACCAAGCTGTGACAACTCTCTCTCCTGTAAATCTTGTGGAAAATCCTGTTCATGTCAGTCGAAACTTCATACTCATGTGCAAATTCACTCAGGCCAGAAGACATTTCCTTGCAAAATATGTGGGAAACATTTCACATCCCATAGTTATTTACCTATCCACATGAGAATCCACACAGGCGAGAAGCCATTTTCCTGCAAAACATGTGGGAAATGTTTCAGTAGCATGGGGGTTTTTCGTAACCACACTATAACCCACACAGGTGAGAAGCCAGCTTCTTGCAATATATGTGGGAAACGTTTCGCTCGTCGTGGTTATTTACCTCTCCATATGAAAATCCACACAGGGGAGAAGCCATTTTCTTGCAAAACATGTGGGAAATGTTTCCTTCAAAATGGTGATTTAATTGTGCACATGAGAACACACACTGGTGAGAAGCCATTTTCTTGCAAAACATGTGGGAAATGTTTTAATAGAAGTGGTCAATTAAGAACACACATGAGAAGCCACAACAGTCAGAAGCCATTTTCTTGCAAAACATGTGGGAAATGGTTCCTTGACAATCATGATTTAATTGTGCACATGAGAACACACACTGGTGAGAAGCCATTTTCTTGCAAAACATGTGGGAAATGTTTTAATAGAAGTGGTCAATTAAGAACACACATGAGAAGCCACAACAGTCAGAAGCCATTTTCTTGCAAAACATGTGGGAAATGGTTCCTTGACAATCATGATTTAATTGTGCACATGAGAACACACACTGGTGAGAAGCCATTTTCTTGCAAAACATGTGGGAAATGTTTTAATAGAAGTGGTCAATTAAGAACACACATGAGAAGCCACAACAGTCAGAAGCCATTTTCTTGCAAAACATGTGGGAAATGGTTCCTTGACAATCATGATTTAATTGTGCACATGAGAACACACACTGGTGAGAAGCCATTTTCTTGCAAAACATGTGGGAAATGTTTTAGTAGAAGTAGACAATTAAGAACACACATGAGAAGCCACAGCAGTCAGAAGCCATTTTCTTGCAAAATATGTGGGAAACATTTCACATCTCATAATTATTTACCTATCCACATGAGAATCCACACAGGTGAGAGGCCATTTTCCTGCAAAACATGTGGGAAATGTTTCAGTAACATGGGGGGCTTTCGTAACCACACTAGATCCCACACAGGTGAGAAGCTGGCTTCATGCAAAACATGTGGGAAATGTTTCACTCGTCGTGGTTATTTACCTCTCCATATGAAAATCCACACAGGGGAGAAGCCATTTTCTTGCAAAACATGTGGGAAATGTTTCCTTCACAATAGTGGTTTGATTGCGCACATGAGAGCCCACACTGGTGAGAAGCCATTTTCTTGCAAAACATGTGGGAAATGTTTTAGTAGAAATAGTCAATTAAGTAGACACATGAAAAGCCACAGTAGTCAGACACCATTTTCTTGCAAAACATGTGGGAAATGTTTTAGTGAAAATGATCATTTAACTGACCACATGAGAACCCACCATAGTGTAATGACGGCTCCTAGTTCCTAAACCACACAAACTACATTTTATTTATTAAACATACAGACTGCTGCGCCAGTCACTGTTATATACCGAGTATAACTGTTTCTCCAGTTTAATGTTAATTTATAATTGGTGGTCTGAGCACTGAAGATAGAGGAAATATCCTTTGTATACCTGTTTTTTGTGTACATCTCTGGAAATGAGAGCAGAGCATAGCAGAGGACATGGCGGTGGTTCCTGTGGACTGCAAGTTGTGCTAGAGCCCTGTAACTTGCAGCTTTAATCATTATTAGAAGTGATTACTGGGGATCCAGATGCCACCTATAAATATTCATTTTACCCTTAACTTTAAATTCTATTGTTGTGTGCTGATTCATTTATCACATCTTGTCATTCCCAGTATTGTTGATGATAACCAAATTTAAATTGATATTAGTTTTTAATGAACAATAAAGACATCAAAGCTCTGTAATGTGTTAAAATTTTGACACTTCACACCTTGTTTGAACTTTACAATGCTAACCAAAAAATTAAAGGAATTATACTAGAACAAATTAATGGAGACTTCAGTGGTGTTTGTAAAAATAAACATAGAAATACAACAAGCAGGTGTGGGTTGTTAAACATACGACTTCTCCACTCTAAGTCACTTAGTTATGATTTAATCATTGATTATCACACTGATATATTTTGTCTCACTGAGACATGGTTACAGGATGAAGAATATAACACTTTAAATGAATCAACTGTCTAGTTATATTAACTATCATGTTTTTGGAGGCACAGGCCGAGGAGTCTCCCGAGTTTCTTTATCACTAGTGCTTCTGCATATTTCTCTATCAAATTAAAGTTACAAAATAAAATAAAGGTTTTCTTCTTACTTTTAACAGCACTGGAACAGTAAAAAGTTGTTTGACATAATATAAATTGTTGCAAACACCATACGTAGGCTGGTTTTGTATACAGCTTTTTGCTTTCTATCTGCCTGCTTTTGGGTCCTATTCTGATTGAAATAATGGAGTAGAGCAAACAAAACAGTGGTTGTTTTGCATTAACAGTGGTGGTAATTAACTAAGTATTTGTACTTCGTTAATGTACTTAACACTTTCAAAGGAGTTAAACATTCAACACTCTGCCAGAGTTCTTTAACTCCCACAGTGGAGTTATATTAACACCTAGGGATTTGACAACAACACTGGCCAGAGTTAAATTTTTTACTATTTGGGTACACTGTAAAAATAAATACATTGACTTTTTGCACCATGAGTGAAGGTGGCCTTCTCAGTTGGGGATGGGCTTTAACTGCTGTCCTCAGGATTCAAGCAGAGTGAGAGTGGTTGTAGGAGCAGTGAAATGTCTACAGACAAAAAAAGGCTAAATCAATTTATTTACTCTTTCGTCTGTTATGTTGTAACAATTCACCTTTTTTTAAATCAGGAAAACGCCACAACGCACTATTCTCACGGGCGGGTCTTATTTTGCTGCTGCTGGTTTATCTGCTAATAAAATCCGCCAGGCTAGGCCACACACACACCACTCCAAATTCCCAACAATATTTACAAAAAGACAGAGGAGCCAGAAATCGATTGTTTAGAGTTCACGCTGTATTGCAGGCAGAGCACAGGTGATCAGCTTGCACACACAAGCAGCGCGACACAACCGGTCTTTTTCCACAAAGTTTCTCCCCTGTAACCCCCAGAGTTTAGTGCAACCCGATCAGTCCCCAAATAATATATACAGAATATTTATAGTTCGGAGTTCGAGAGAACGGTCCAAATGAACGTGTCCCTCCGTGAGGACTAGATCAGCAGTTCCTCGGTGAGACGTCGCTCCATTAAAAAAGAATAAAACGCAATCTCACCAAACTCCAGTCGTTCGGGTAAAATCCTTTTCAGTCCTGGGGTAATCCACTGTCTTTGGTAAATCCACAATGTCTGTAGATTCCACTTAAATCGCGGTAAATCCAGCCAGGGAAAAGGCCCAAACGCTGCTCCACATGCCGGCGTCTTTCAGAAAAAAGTCCACTCGTCCAACTGTGTCTTCCGTGTGTCTCCTGTGTCCCCCTGTGTGTCCTCCGTAAAGAGGTTTAAATGTTCCACAGAGGGATCCCACACCTCCGCAGCGTAGATTAGAAAGTGACAAATATACATACATGACATTTATATGTGATGAGAAATAATAACCTCTTTTCTCTCATTTCTAAAACAGGCATGTAAAAAGGTGATTTTGAGGCAACCTTTACAATGTAACCCAGATGAATGACATTTACAACAGTAACACTCCTCATTCTTTAGAGGTGTTTGTGCGATATAACGATATCTCTTGAAAATAATGTGGAAAAATATGAGTCAAGACTGTGAGGCATAGAAGGCCGCCTCAGTCAGCATAACCACATTACCAACAAGGTAGGAAGGGAATCAGCAAGTGGTCCTCCACACACAAACAAACAGAGAGTTTTGCCTATGCAAGAGAAACGTGATCAATAAAATGTCTTTTACTAAAATGTACACAATGACAAATGGAATTCTTAGATATAAATAATAAAAATAATTGTGAATAGTTTGTGTTCGAATTTGTGTATCTAAGTAATATATTTAACTCATATCTAATAAAAGTATCAATGTAGCTAATGTATTTCACTATCTAACTAATGTATCTATTACTATTGATATATCTACATTAATCCGCAAATGCTTTAATTGTGTTAAACATTTTAAACGGATTAATCATGATGTTTGATTAGCCCTAATTATTATGTATCCACTTCAAATGTAACTTTGTAACAATTGTGTGCAGTGAAACTGAAAATGTAATGTATTTTATTGTGTCAGCCATGTAGTGTAGTCGAACGACACTGCACGGCGATTCAAATCCCAATCCATGAACCAATAACACACACCGCAATGCATTTTATTCACCACTAGATGTCCTACTCGAGCACTGTGTCATTGACGCCTTGAGTAATGAACCTTTTTCTTGAATCAGGTGTCGAAGCTTCAACAAAGCCTCGAAAACCCATCACTACTCGTATGACGTTCGAAGCACTCAACTGCTTCAAACGTCACTGAAGTGGTTCAAACGTCACTAGTCACGTGACCGAAGCAAGCTTCGGCACAGTGGTTCGAATCAATTGCTTCATGAGCTACCGAGCGTCGGGTGTCAGAGGACCATCCTTAAACACCACCCTGAATGAATGATACTTGACAACCGCATGTCCTCATGAGACTGAACTTCACAGAAATCCTGGTAACATATGAGGCAAGACTGCAAGGATTTAGAGGTCCAATTCAGGCAGCGTAAACACAAAAACTACCAGGTGGGGAGGGAAATTAACTTAACCATCCCGAAGTTTAAACATCGTACACACATGTACACATAGATGCACACACCAACACACCCTCCTCACTGATGGTGCAAATCATTATTGCAGCTAACCACAAGGTGTCACTGGCATAGGGGTTGGTCTTTGACTCTTTATAACTTTTTGTAACTCTTTGCTGGGCTGCCTTAAGCAATTTCCACATTGTGGGACTAATAAAGGTTTCTTAATTAATTTAATTAATTTTTCAGACAACCAGGAGAATTAGGAGGCCATTATCAAGCACATCATCAAAGGGGAGCCGTGCACGTCAGCCATACTCGGGCAGAGGCGGAGCTTAATTGTATCTCTGCAGTGTTAACACTGATGGAATCAACTCAGTCAAACAACTGCACAACTGGACACAATTTAACTCTGAAAGTGTTGAAATTACACTTCAGGAGTTAAAATCAACTCCTAAACATTTAACTCTGAAATTTTAACTCAATTTATGCTGTGTATAATTAGGGAAAGTGTGTGAACCCAAGATGGTCAGAAAAGACACAATATACATGCATCAAGTGCAAGACATACATATGTAATACATACAGTAAAACTCTACCCCTCATGTGTTGTATGGGCTGGTATGAAAAGGCAATGTGTTTAGTGGGGCTTCAAGTGAGCCAACTGAACTTGTAGAGTCAGTGCTGTAGATGAAGCTGCTTTTAGGCTCCTGAATGGAAATGACCTGGATGACTTATCCAGAACATAAGGCCTGTAAACTAGAGCACTACAATTGTACTGGATCAAGCATATGCCCTTGCTTATTCAGACAAAACAAAATTATATCACTGTACTAAAACAGGACTGCATTTTATACATAAATATAATTCTTTGTTAGTAATGATAGTGCTTTCAGATTTCAGTAATCAACATAAAAGGTTGTAATGTGTAATACTTTGGGCAACTAGTCATTTTGATACCTGTGTGATGGTCCAGGCTGTGGGCATCAAGTGAAGAGAGGCTGAATGGATGAAAAATAATCATTCCCACTTTTTTACCCTGTATTTAACTCATAAAACCAGCTGACAGTAGCAGTATTCTTAGTTCACCGTTAATCAGCCTGTCATTGATGGATGAACTCATGTTAGCAGACAGTAGCTTAGCTAACCAACGAGCCAGAGCAGCGCATCATGGATGGACGTTATAAAACACATCGCACAGCATCAAACGCTCAGTCCTGCATCAGATTCTCAGTCCAGCATCAGACTCTCAGTCCAGCATCAGACAACAGTCCTCTGTCTCTCTGCCTGCAGCTCTGCTGTCTGTCCGGTTTGGCCCCAAAACTTCCCTGTTGTTTAATGATCTTAACGGTAAGACCTCTCACTCCTTCGATCATTCACGCTGCTAAACACAAACACGCAGTGACGCACGCTATCAGGACAGAGTGAGACCTCCCTCCTTCACTCCCTGTCGTTCCGTTTGGAGACCCAGAGGTGAGCTGTCCCCCGCGCCCCCTCCTCTCACAGCTTCTGTACGGCAGCTTCTCAGCAGCAGGGGCGCCTGCAGCTGCAGGGGGCGCTAATTTGCCAATTCTCCACACAGTGATCTATAATATACATAGAAAACCGCCGTGCAGATATTTTTTGGTCGTGCCGCCCCCTGCGTGATGCTGCTCCAGGCGACCACCCGGTCTGCCCATGCCCAAAACCGCCACTGAGCTTGTGAGGTAAATGAGTTAAATTTCTAATTTGTGTATATTTCAAATACAACAATAACTCAGTAAGTATGTAAAACATTGCTTCATTTGTAAATTTGTTTTTGTTTTTGTTTTTTTTTCTTAAACAACAAGCACAAAACGAGTAGCACTTCCTAAATGTGATCTAACAAAGGTCAAGGGCAAATATTAAACATTTATGCTGTTTATATTGCTTGTACAGAAGAGGATTAGGGCCACTGAAAAAAAATACAAAAAAAATTGTCATGACAGAAAAAATGAAAAAGACTTTTTTCTGATATTAAAGTCAGAAGTATGGGCACCTGTAAGCCAGTGACCTGGTGAGAGAAGGATGGCCACAATGTCCGATTTAACAGAAAGCTTGTGGGTTTCCAGGTGAAGCAGTGGCATTAATGGAAGATCAAACAGTGAGTAAAGAATTGATACGTGTTGAGTTGGTAGCTACCTGATGCTCCTAAAACAGAAAGGCTTCGGTTAGTTTGTTGGCTAGCATTTAATGACGGGTGGACGGAATACTGTATGAAGTAGCACAGAATGTGTTGCATTTTATGTAGTTTCTCTTTCGTTTGAACACAGGAAGGAGCGTGTGTACTGTATTATGGGCGCAGGTGTACTGTAGGAGCCATATATTGTGATCGTGTATTATTGAGTTGTCTATTTGTTGGGTCTGGTTGTCATGGTGATGGGAAATGTTTGTGTCAGGAAGGTGACAGCCGTAAAATGGGCATTCACTCACCTGCACTGTGCTGTGTTTTTATAATGTGCCCTAATCATGATGCCGGTGCGCTAGCTCACTTAGCTAAGTAGTTAGCTACTGTCTGCTAACACAAATCCATCCATTAATCATAATATTAATCTGAAGCAGGAATACTTACACAGTAAAAATGGTGAATGCCTGTTTTATTATTAGCAGCCTCTCTGTTCACTTGATGCCCACAGCCTGACTGATGACACAGACTTGGCTATAGCTGGTTCTGGGTACTGAAAATGTAAATTAACTACACATTGTCAATTTGAATTATAAGATGATTTCTTTGATTATTTGAACCTCATCATATATCCTTTGCAGTGGAAATCAATAATATATATTCGGTGAATGAGTACTTTTACTTTAAAGGTAGGGTAGGAGATTTCATTCTGATGCACTTTTTTTAAATTAGTGTAACTTCCCTTTACAATCCGATAGCAACCGATTAGTTCGGCAGTTTCACTTTAAAATGAAGAGTATTGATAATCTGTGGAAGCTATAAAACACTAAGAACATCAGCCAATCCTACGAGGCGCACCTGCGTGTAGAGTTGGCTGCTCTCTTCCTGCTCTGCGCGCACCAGAGAGGTACGTGCATGATGGCCGAAGTCACAGACTGGTTGGGAGAAAGGGCCGTGTGTTGACTTTCACAATCTGGCTGACTCTCACTGAGTTTTCTAAATCTCCTACCCTACCTTTAACAAGGAAAAAAATTACTTGAATGATTTTTTGCCAGTTCTTGCATGAGTACTGCATTGCAATAAAGCCCCTTACAGCTGCACTGGACGTTTTACAAGGGGATGACTGTTCTTATGAAGCTTTATTATCCACACTTGAAGTCCTGACTGTCAGGGTTTCAGGTTTGAGCCAGGGCTTTTGTGTTGAATTTGGTTTGTGTTTATTTGTGCTTGTGTTACTTCCTGTTTTATTTTGGTATTTCCTGTTTAGTTCTCTATCACTGACTCTCCTCTCGTTTCAGGTGTCTTGACGTCCCCCTCCTTGTGTTCTCCCTCCTCCTCCCGGTGATTACCTGATCCTCCCTCATGTGTCACACCTGTGTCTAGTTGTCTACCCTGCTCCCTTTGTATTTAGTCTGCATCCTCCCTGCACTCGTGCCAGTTTGTCTCGTCTCCTTTGGGAAGGTGTGTACATGTTACCAACCTTGACCTCGCAATCCTCTGATTACCTTGCCTTGTCTAGTTGTGCTTTTTGCACTCTCGTTTTGAGATCCTGTTTTGCTGTTTGCCTTTTTCCACCTAGTGTGTGATTTTGAGTTTTTGACTTCGGACTTGTTGCCCTCCTGGCCCTTTATAATAAAGACTCTGCTTGAGCACTGCACCGCATACTGCATTTGTGTCCTCTTTCACGCTGAGCCCTGACACTGACAGTCCTTGAAAGACGCCCTCTCGTGGATGAAAGCTGACTTTCCAGATGTCATTGTAACGGTATGTTACTAAAAAAATCAGATCTTTTAACTGAGTTATTTTTGCAATTTGTTGCATTATAGCATCATGAATAGGGAACAGAACATACTGCAGTTTTGCAGGTAGCACAATATTAAATATGTCCTTAATCTTATGTGAGACATGATGTAGGTCTACAGTGAATAGCCTGCATTGATAAACTGTACTGATTTTTCAGCTAAAATGAAAACATCTATTTTCCAGGCCATCCAGACTTGTTTTGCTAATGTTTTGGACAAAAAAGATGCAGTTCTTGCAGCTGTCAGTTGTCTAAAAGTCAAACTTTGATGGTTGAGACATGAAGGTAGGAGACAGTGAGTGAAGGAGTTTCTGATAGCAGAGTGTGGCACATTTGCTCCTGTAGCAGAAAAAAACTGCCACCGCACTTCATGATGGATTTGTTTGAAATTGAGATGGAGCCTGAGGAGAGCCACTCTACAGAAAAGGACATGGACTACGTGAGGTCAGGGGGATAAAGCTTGAGACTCTGAACCAGTTCTCAAACATCAATAACATTTTCTTGAAGTACACACCAACAACTCCATCTAGTGCACCTGCAGATCAACTTTTTAGTTTGGTGCTCACACCTAGGAGGAACACTGTCTGACCACATAGTAGAAGTAGATCAACAATCCTACTAAGTTTTAAGTACTTACTTTTAAATGTACTTAAAGTCATGAAGTCAGTGTGCTCCTGTTAGAAACACTATATGTTGAATGTGCACTCTTTTCAAACAGAGACGTTGTTGTTACGTGACGTTGTCATGTTTACATACCTATTCTGTGTAACTTTATCTCAGGGTTCAGGATGGTATCCAGCAGTTTGCGCTGACGGTCCAGCTCTTCCTCGTACTGGACGATAGTTTGTTCAAACACTCCCAATATTTCGGCAGCAGCAGCAGTTAGCCGCTCGCTGATAAAACCTCTCAGAAACTTTGGGTACAAATCATTATCATTATTAGGGATAGACAGGGATAAAGAGGTAGCAGAGTAAAATAAAAACAGACTTGTATATGGGTTTGACAAAAATATATATTATGAAAATAGTGTATATACAGCTATATTTGGGTAGTTTTTTAAACATGATCTATTTGAATGACTTAGCTGTCACAGTATCAGCAGATGTTATGCTGGTGAAAAGTGAATGAACCTTCGAGTAATGAACCTTTGAGCAATACATTGGGCTGGAAAGCCTCATTGCTACAGGATGCTTCATTTGGCCATCACTAGTGGTGCAAAAACCAAGTTTATTTCCAGGTGGTCACTGAGTAAACACCAGGAAACAAAGTAAAGGAACAAATTAACCAACAAGAATAAGGAAACTCACAAGGATCTCACAATCGTTCTCACAATGTTTTTTTAACATTAAATGCTATAATTATTTGAAGTAGTAACACAGCTGCTCTGCTGCAGACTGCAGTCGCTTGGACAAGTGGTGAAGACAGCAGAGAGTGTCACCAGCATCTCCCTGCAAACCATCAGGGATCAGGGGTTCATGCTATGGTGCAATATTTTTGATATTTTGATTATATATTTAGGCATTTTGATTTCTTTGTTTCTATTAGTACGTACGATTACTTGGAGTTGCCTGCCTGCATTGTTTTAAGCATGTCATGCTCAGATGACCACATTGTCAATAGTGTGCATATGCCAAATAAACCTCTTTGAATCTTTGAGTGACTCAGTGTCTTGCAGTGTTCAAAAGTCATCACTACATGGTGCTGTTGTATCATTTGTATTATTGTATAGCGCTACTCCTGTGCACAAATCCCAAACATTAGTCTGCAGCTGAACATTTCATGCTAAAGACTTGTGAGGTCCAACTCATCATGGGCAATGATAATAGGCTGCAGAGTGACAAAATGTGTGGAGGAAGGATTCTTCATAACAGCTGTCTCATCTCACAAAATAAGAAAGATGTTTCTTTTACAGCAACATCAACCTGAAAAATCTATATCTTAAAACATAAACAGTAAACATAAAAGTAAGGAAGGTTGTGATTTATGAACTTTAATTCAGCATTGTGTCAGATGTTACTCACAGTTCTAACTCATGAGAAACCTTTGGACCAGCACTGCTATTTGTGGATATTCTAAAATCTTCAAACTTCTGCTCTGAGAGAGCTCCGTGTCAGCTGTGGACCTGCAGCTGTTTGACTGCAGTGATGAAGCCAGGATGCTGCTGCTGCTCTTAATCATCATAAAACAACCAGCTAATGACATATAATAATAATAATTATAGCATATCCAATAGATATCATATATCACCGAGAGGTTTAAATGCATTGTGTCTGTGGCTGTATTGTTGCTGTCCATGGCGTCTGCACACACACTGATCATAATAGATGACAACCAAGAGTAGAGAATCAAGTCAGGACACACTTTGAAGAATGCCTCCATAAATCCTTTGCAACCATCTCAGCGGACCTCGACCTCCTCTGCCTGGTGCAGAAGAACACTGCTCTTCTGCCTGTCTGCAGGTAACTGGCTACAAATCAGGGCCAGGGACCTTTTGGAGAAACTTCCCAGCATACTACATTCACTACCTCCAACTGTTAGCCGTCTGATAGTATATGTGGGTTATAATGACACCTCTCATCTGGAATCTAAAGGAACCACATTAGACAATAAACAAACTTTTTAAATGTTAAGCCCAGGGTCCTCTAATAAATAGTATGCTTTCATCAGTGGAACTCTGAAGAATGCTTCAGCTTGGACACTTTTGAACACTCTCCGTCTGTCTGATTGAGGTGAGGGACTTTTTTAACTGTCACCCTATGGTTTTGTTTTAAATAAACATTTTAAATAATCATCTTTATATTTTGATATAAATGGTGTAAGTAAAATTCTATGTATTCTTGTTTTCACGCATGTCCCAGTAATTTTTTTACTTTTCACATCACTTTTAAAGTAACTATAGGTGTTGGCCAAGTCTCAGATTTTTACATTCACATGAAAGAAATTGTATAAGCATGCAAAAAAGTACAGTTTCAGTACACCTCTAAATTAAGTGTTTGTTTTGTTTTATTTTTTCCAGTTTTAGGCATACACAGAATTTAACATTAGAGATCTTAATAAAAGTTGTCAGTCCACAACCAATAGCATACTGCAAAATACTGAAAACTGAAAAATACCAAACACAAACATACAACTTGTGGTTTAGTCCATAAAAAAGCATGTGTACAGGGGTCCCTCGTTTATCGCAAGATTTGTGTTCCGATAATATCCCGCAATAGGCGAAATCCATAGTAGTCAGCTTTAGTCTTTAGAATTATAGTTTTTACTAAAAAAAATCTGTGAAACAGTGAGGTTGCGAAAGGTGAACTGCATTGTAGTGAGGGAACACTGTATTGTATTTGTCACACCATTCTTCTGATTCTGAAAGACCATTTCCATACAGATGGGTCACTTGTTGGCAAACATATGTCTCCTTAAGTTTGTGGGTCTTCATGTGACGAATAACATGGGAACCTTGACTGAAACACTTCCCACATGTTTTGCAAGAAAATGGCTTTTCACCTGAGTGGGTTCTCATGTGGACATTTAAAACACTGTTTTGCCTAAAACATTTTCCACATATTTTACAAGAAAATGGCTTCTCATCTGTATGGGTTCTCATGTGGACAGTTAAATCATTAGTTTGACTGAAACGCTTCCCACATGTTTTGCAAGAAAATGGCTTCTCACCTGTGTG
Source organism: Parambassis ranga (assembly GCF_900634625.1). Lineage (NCBI taxonomy): Eukaryota > Metazoa > Chordata > Actinopteri > Ambassidae > Parambassis > Parambassis ranga. Next base: position 19,019,092 of record NC_041037.1, read on the forward strand.
GATTCTCATGTGTGCAGTTAAATTACTACTATCAAGAAAAAGCTTCCCACACATTGTGCAAGAAAATGGCTTCTCCCCTGTGTGTGTTCTCATGTGGACAGTTAGATTACTGTTTTGGCGGAAACATTTCCCACATATTTTGCAAGAAAAGGGCTTCTCACCTGTGTGGACTCTCTGATGTCTATTAAGTTTTGACTGACATGAAAAGGATTTTTCACATGTTTGACATTTTAAAGATTTTTTTCCTGGAGCAGAGTTGTGACAGAGAACCACGTCACCGCTTGGTTCTGGTACAATGTGGTTACTGGTATAAGTAGCAGTTATTACAGACGGATCAGTCTCTTCATTCAGTACATGTAGCTCTCCTTCATGACTAAAAATAACCTGTGGATGTTCTTGTTCTTCCCAGTCTAAACTGGAGTTCATCTCCTGGTTACAGAACAGCTGATCGGCTGGAACCTCTTCTTTACAATTGTGTTGTTGAGAGAGATCTGGAGAGATAAAGGAAACAAGAAAACAGAGAATGTGATGATCAGAACATACATTCTTGTTTAAAACAATTGTAGCCTCCACAGTGCAAATGGATCATGTGACATTGTAATGAACCGTGGAGTTATCTCCTTTAAAGGTGATCATTCATATAATCTCTATAACAGCAGCTTATTTGTCAAAATAAATGCAGCACAGAGCTCTAGTTAGGATCCTATATGAGTCACAGGACTCACTGCTTGTTTGTAGTTCCACATACCTGTTCTGTGTAGTAACTTTATCTCGGGTGTCAGGATAATGTTCTGCAGTGGGCTCTGATGGTCGCTCTCTTCCTTGTGTTGACTGACAGTTGGTTCAAAGTGGTCCAGACTGGAGGTTCTTTCCTGGTTACAGAGCTGCTGGTCAGACAGGATCTCTTCCTCCTTACAATCATGTTGTTGAGGGAGACCTGGGGGGACAAAGAGACAAAAAGACTAATGTGACAATGGAAATATCAAATATCTGACAAGAGCTGATGAAACATACCAACAAACAGAAAATATCAAATTCAGAATTCAGAAAACACATTCTATGATCGATTCTGACTGATAATGAAAGGATTTTTACACAAGTTTGACATTTTAGAGATGTTTTACCTTGAGGAGCATTGTAAGAGAGAACCATGTCATTGTTTACTTCTGGTCCATCATAAGTAGCAGTTAGGGATATAGAGGGATCAATCTCCTCATTCAGTGTATGCTGCTCTCCTTCATGATTGATGCAGAGTTCCTGCTGTTCCTCTTTAACCTGTGGAGGTTCTGGTTCCTCCTGCTCCAGAATGGAGTTCTTCTGGTTATAGAGCTGCTGGTCGACCAAAACATCCTCCACTTTACAACTGTGTTGTTCAGGGAGATCTGCAAGACAAAGGGACAGAAGAAAACAGAGAGTTTATGTCATCTCCATCATAGTAGATCCTTTGTCAAAAACTGAACCTCAATTTCCAGCAAGAAAACTGTGAAAACAGTTCAGCACAGTGGTAAAGATTCATCCAGGTCATTTCCTTTTAGCTCCTACATATAAATGGTGCGCTGGACAGTAATCTGAATCTGTTTTGCTGATACAAAACCTGTAACACTGTCATGTTTACATACCTATTCTGTGTAACTTTATCTCAGGGTTCAGGATGGTATCCAGCAGTTTGCGCTGATGGTCCAGCTCTTCCTCGTACTGGACGATAGTTTGTTCAAACACTCCCAATATTTCAGCAGCAGCAGCAGTTAGCCGCTCGCTGATAAAACCTCTCATAAACTGAAGAGTAGCCATTTAGGTTCAAGGCCTGTCACTTCTCCTTCTGCTAAGCTGATTCAGTGTATTTCTTCTTCCTTCTAGACAGAAGTGACACTACTGGTCTTTTAGAGTTTCTTGAAGATGTTTCACTGCTCCTTCAAGCAGCTTTATCAGATCTGTGTGGTGGGGAAACAGGTTTATACTGTATGTGCTAGAGAAGCTCAGTGGGTGGATCTGTGTGGAACTTGCATAACAATAGCTCTAAATGTCTCAATATTAGCTTTTTTGGATTTTCTGTTGAAGCTCAGGTGTGTCTTACGACTTACTAATGACTATGAGACTGCAGGGGAGCTGTGCTGGTGGGACACTAATGACCCATTGTTCTTACTGGACTTACTTAATACTTTGTATTAACCCATGATCTGTGAGTCCAATATTAACCCCACACAAAAGAAAAAAAATGTAATGACCTTTATATGTTGTCATATAGCGAAATTAGACCAATGATGGATGTTTTTGTGTAAAAGGAACACTGATACACCAGTCCAGTGTTTAATTCAAAGTATTATCAGCAGCTAATTTATTAAGGTAAACATCCACATTTTATTGACATACATACAAGAGGAATGACCTGATGATGTTGATCTATTTATCTGTGACCAAACATTAGCTTTGATCAAAGATTTTGTATGCACTCCAATGACTAGTCACTGTCATACACATGTTCATAACAATTCAGACATCTGCTGTAAACAAGATCTTTGTTGCAACAAAATGATTTGTATGTGACTTGTTTTATCCACCAGTGTGAATAAACATGTGAAAGTACCCTGGTTTCAACTGTACTCTAATTACCATCTCTATAGACTGTAACGGAACATGTAATCCATTGCTCCCAAGTCAAAAGCCCTAAGCTGACGACCTCAACACTTTCTACTGCAGGTTTGAGAGGGACCACTTCACACCCATCACCTGCACCACAACGGCCCCACTTACACTACAACGCCTATCAGTGACCCCCATCCCCATCAAAACCACCAACACAACGACCCCACTCTGCAACATAATGACCACCAGAACGACTCCAACCAGCAGCCCATATTTACTATACACTTCTATACAGTACCTATAGCACTCAACCAAAACACTGTTATTGTAAACATTGTATTTATTGTAAGTTTGCACCAACTACTGAAACAAACTCATTGTATGTGCTTCATACATTAAAGCTGATTCTGATAGACTTTACTCATTAGACATACAGACTGTTGTATACTGTAAGTTAAATAGTGCTGCCTGAAAGTTTGTGAACCCTTTTCAATTTTCTATATTTCTGTATAGGGAGAGTGGGGTAATTTGTGCCAAGGGGCAAGTAGTGCCACCCCTATTATTTAGAAAACCATAGAAGATGGTCATGTGACTTGGAGTGAAACTTCCTGGGAATGGATGGAAGCACTACATTGTAAGTGACCACATCATTTTAAAGAGGCGTCTATTTTACTCATCCTGCAAAGGGAGACACATGGCTTGAGAGGTAAGCACATTTAAGTTCAAAAACATTTTTGCCCTCCAAAGTAAAATTTCTATGATTAAGGTTTTTTGATTGCCATGTTTAAACAATTATAGAAAATGTTGCAAACAGTTCACACATGTTTTAGTGCTTTCGTAAGCTACATCATGAGTCTATACAGCTAGCATTATGCTAGCATTATGCTAGCTCAAAACAGCTGGGGGATGCAGTTTTTTTTCCCAAATGGTGGACCTGGGTAATTTGTGCCAAAGGACCTGGGTTAACTTGTGCCAGTGTTTCATGGCTTATGAGTCATATAATGCAGTGAACTGGCCTTTGAGTTTGCACAAAGAAATAACATCGATATGCCTGACGGCTGGATCAAAGACCAAAAAGCAGGTTAGATCAAGTATAAGCTATTGGATAGTTATTTGAAGCAGATGGCTTTAATTTAGCCTAAATCTAAATGTAAACAATAACTATATTGGCTTGGTGGAGAATTTTGAAGGTGACGAGATCAGTGCAAAGTATCTGAAGCAAAGATGCAAGAGGTCTGTTGATGGAAAGCCTATCTTCACATTTAGAGAGAATAAAGGAGATTTGTGAGATTAAAATGATCTTTTTTACTTCAGTTATCAACGGCACAATTTACCCCAGAGTATCCTGACTAATGGCACAACTTGCCCCCAGTGCGGGGTAAGTTGTGCCACAAAACCATTTTTTCTAAAGCTATATTACTCAAACAGTTTATTTAAGATCCCAAGTGATCCCAGGGATGCACAACATCCTAAACTATATGTGCATATTTTAGTTGGAGGCATTTCTGTAATTCCCTTGCATAAATGGCACTTTATGTAAAAACTGGCACTACTTACTCCACTCTCCCTAAATATGATCCAAAACATCAACTGATTTTCACATAAATGCTGACAGTGATATAAGAGAACCCAATTAAACCAATGAACCAGAAACACGTGCACCCAATACTAAACAAAGGCAGCAAAAGTCAGCTCTTGAGCACGGCATTACCGGTAACGGCTTCCTAACCCTCCATGTCTCTTCTACGCTGCTGTACTGCATCATCCCATCTGGAGAGACATGGTCACGCTGTCTACACTTGCCTTGGACTACACTAAAGCGTGCAGAAACTTCACAGCGCATTCAGATGTTTCCGCGGTGCCAACCGCCAATACGAAGCGGAAGAAGACGAGGATAGCGACGGCACGTCAGGAGAAGAAGTGTTTCAGAACTTTGGAATTTGATCGTTTTTAAAATTTTCTTCTGTAAAAAATATCTTACATCATCTGTGCTGCTCTGCACTTTTCAACATACAAACACACACTCAAAGTAGACCTGAGGACAAAGGAGTGGGCACTAAATGACAGCAAAAGACTGTTACCAGGATTTCCTACACAGACCAATTCGTGGCGGGCCGCCACAAATTGATTCTGTGTTTTTTTCGCCAATGCGATTTTATAATACAGCTATCTTTCCGTTCATTCAACTCCGCACAACTCTCTCTCCCTCCCGTTCGCGTTCACACACACCGTACACACATAAGAGCACATGCATGCACACACACCGACAGCAGCTGATCTGCCCGCCCCTCCTCTCCATTTGTAATGCCTGACGCCTATAGACTGTTGAAGGAATATTTTCACAGAGAAGGCGGTCAATGTTATTGATAATGGAACATCGCGCACCCTAACTCAGCACAGACAGAGCTGGTAACGCAGCAAACATTAGGCGATCAAAGGTGAAATGCGGTTACCGTTGAGATAAACTATGTTATATGCCACAGTCACATAAAGAATAATAACACCAAAAACTGTTTTAATTACGAGTTAGTTGCCTTGTCCGGCCTTGAGTAGTTCCATATATCTAATTCCCAATTTTCCCTGAGGGACCTTCCCAAAGGGATTAATAAAGTATATTCTAATTCTATTATTTATGCTATCAATGTATTTATGTGGTTATATGACATTATTTATTTTAACCTTTATTTTACCAGAAAATGTCATTTTACAAAACAAGAACAGGCTGACACATGAGGTCAGTGTTGAGTTCATATAGTGAAATAAAAACCTTCAGCTTCAGATGTTTTTGTAATCCATTCCTTAAATGACACAGAATCTAAAGATTAAATAAACAAATTAAAATTAACAAATTAAAGTAAAAAAATGTAATTTCAATTTGGTGAGTCATTCATGAAACATGAAATTTGACAGGTCAACTCATTCTATTGGCCTGTAATATGTGGGGAAAAGTCCTGGCAGGGTTCTAGTAAGCATGTATTTATTCGTCTTATCAGTCAGAACTAACTGAGAGAATTTAATTGAATTAATTCAAAATGCTTCTTGTAGCTTAAAACTGTCATTAGATAAACATACAGGTGTATATTTACCTTTATAAACCCCATGGACCAACTCGCTGACCGATGTGACACCAGCGCCTGAGATGCCACCACAAATTGCTAACTGATCTGTGGGAAACACTGCTTACAGTGATGAAAATGTAACAAGAGCATATTTATAAAGGTAGATACTGTGCCAGTGATCTCCAATTCAATTGATATTATTATTTATGAAAAAAATGTGGCCCTTTGCTTTTCTTATGGAAGTCTATGTGGCCCTCGCAAAAAAAAAATTGCCCACCCCTGATCTAATAAATGAAGGGATTGTAAAATGTTCCAAGTATTGATTTTAGATTGTGAGAAAATTCCAGTTAATCATCTGTCCACTATATTGGACTTCATGCGTCACTAGCTATATTTTCAGTACAATTCATACAATTACTGTGATTGTTATTCTTGAAAATATTGCATCAACCGTGACCTTTTTGTGTGTAAACAAATGCATTTATATTATTAGACTGTAATCTGCATCATAAGACTGCATCATATTTTGTAGTGGTCAAAAGAAGAGCAGAATAGGAGGGCCTACATAGTGGAGAAACTGATATTGTGCAGAATACAAACATGTATGCACTCCAAAAAGGAAAAAAAAAATCTGGCCTCAACAAATCCCAAAATGAAAGCATTTCTAGGGATAAATATGATCACATCATACATCAGATACCCATGATCAAGAATGTACAGGAATGTACTGATCATCAGAGGAAGGTCTTTGTCTAGATTTGACAGCATACAGTGCCCTGGTTGCCTCTTCAGTTTCCATACAAGATAGTCAAGTCCGGACAAGACAGGATCATTTTCCATATATTGATGTTATAGCCAGATTTAGAGTATTTGTAGCAAAGCTATCAGGAAAAAAAAAAATTATTGTGGGATTTGAATCTATGCAGAAGAGTAAACAGAGTATTCCTCAATTGCGGTTGCAGTAATTGAAACTGCATTATTTGTATATATGTATTATATACATCATTGTATGTATTTACTTTTAAGATAATTTTATATTATTGTATACATTGGTTTGTCAAATAGACACAGAATTACTGTATTATTCATACATCGAACATGATTCAGTTAAAAACAAAATGCATGTTATCCAGTCAAGTGGACATGTGAAAATATGTTTGAGAAATTTTGATAAAAAAAAATTAAGTTCAAGTTACAAATCCTGTTTTTTTATATTCTAAACATACTAAAACACAGGAAAAAATTCTCACAAAGGTTGTGGCGCAGTGGTATAGCAGGGTGGTTCGATCCCAACTCCTCCCTAGTCACTGTTGTGTGTTCTTGGGCAAGACACTTCACCCTAGCCTGTGGCGCGCCTTGCTAGTCATTGTATGACACTGCTTGGCAGCAGTAACGAATTTCCCTCTGGGATTACTAAAGTATCTAAAATAAATAAAATAAAAATAATTTATACATGAAAAGGTTTTGTTCATATAAACACCATCATGAGAACACTGAACAACCATGGAGTGCATGGCAGAGAAAAAAAGTGTTCTTTTTGCTCTCCAAATAGAACATCGTTGATGCTCACATGACAAACCAATAGGGCAGCTGGGAAAATATTTTATAGAGAGATGAAGATGTTAGAAAGAATGACACTGCAGTCCAGTACATGAACCCCACCCATCTGTTAAACATGGCGGTGGTAGTATCATGGGTTGGACCTGTTTTGCTGCATCTTAACCAGACCAACTTTTCCTGCATTGACGGAGCAATGAATTCTAAATTCTACGAGTTAATTTAGACATCTGCCTATGAGTTTAAGACACATTGGGTCATGCAGCAAAACAGCAACTGCCACACATTATACTAATTATAAGCACAGCTACATGTAAATATGTAAAACAGCATGTTTTACAAATTTACATGTAGCTGTAACAAACTTATTATAATTAAATTATACTAATTATTAGCACAGCTACATGTACATTTGTAAAACATGTTGTTTTACATATTTACATGTAGCTGTGCTAATAATTAGTATAATTTAATTATAATAAGTTTACTTAAGTAATTACTTAAGTAATTTAAGTATAATTGCATTATAATTTAATGCAATGACATTATTCTAACTAAACTGTTGAGAAAGCTACTGAAACAAGCAGTTCATGTGAGGAAACCCACTAACATGTCAGAACTGAAGCAGTTCCATGCTGAAAAATGGGTTCAAGTTCCTCTGTGCTTGGACCTGGGTAGCTGTGGTTCTATAATGAAATACAGCTGACCAGACAAAATGCACAGCTCTCTGCACAAAGACAAGACGATCAGGGGTTGCATCAGAGCAAGTGCAGGAAGTCAGCCAAAGAGAGTCAAAGCTCCTGGTACCTTCATCCACAAGGTGGAATTCCTTTTATGACGCTGTTTCCAGAATCACAGAAATTCCCATTAATGAACTAAATAGCTTGTGCAACAAGCTGGGAGTTAGATGCTTCAATGACAAGGAGTACCAGTTCTTGCATTACAAGGGGATGACTGTTCTTATGAAGCTTTATTATGCACACTTGAAGACCTGACAGTCCTTAAAAGATGCCCTCTTGTGGATGAAAGCTGACTTTCCAGATGTCATTGTAACGGTATGTTCCTAAAAAATCAAATCTTTTAGCTGAGTTATTTTTGCAATTTGTTGCATTATAGCATCATGAATAGGGAACAGAACATACTGCAGTTTTGCAGGTAGCACAATATTGAATATGTCCTTAATCCCATGTAAGACATGATGTAGGTCTACAGTGAATAGCCTGCATTGATAAACTGTACTGATTTTTCAGCTAAAATGAAAACATCAAAATTCTTTTTCTATTTTCCAGGCCATCCAGACTTGTTTTGCTGATGTTATGGACAAAAAAGATGCAGTTCTTGCAGCTGTCAGTTGTCTAAAATTCAAACTTTGATGGTTGAGACATGAAGGTAGGAGACAGTGAGTGAGGGAGTTTCTGATAGCAGAGTGTGGCACATTTGCTCCTGTAGCAGAAAAAAACTGCCACCGCACTTCATGATGGACTTGTTTGAAATTGAGATGGAGCCTGAGGAGAGCCACTCTACAGAAAAGGACATGGACTACATGGACTATGTGAGGTCAGGGGGATAAAGCTTGAGACTCTGAACCAGTTCTCAAACATCAATAACATTTTCTTGAAGTACACACCAACAACTCCATCTAGTGCACCTGCAGATCAACTTTTTAGTTTGGTGCTCACACCTAGGAGGAACACTGTCTGACCACATAGTAGAAGTAGATCAACAATCCTACTGTTTTAAGTACTTACTTTTAAATGTACTTAAAGTCATGAAGTCAGTGTGCTCCTGTTGACGTTGTCATGTTTACATACCTATTCTGTGTAACTTTATCTCAGGGTTCAGGATGGATCCAGCAGTTTGCGCTGACAGTCCAGCTCTTCCTCGTACTGGACGATAGTTTGTTCAAACACTCCCAATATTTCGGCAGCAGCAGCAGTTAGCCGCTCGCTGATAAAACCTCTCAGAAACTTTGGGTGCAAATCATTATCATTATTAGGGATAGACAGGGATAAAGAGGTAGCAGAGTAAAATAAAAACAGACTTGTATATGGGTTTGACAAAAATATATATTATGGAAATAGTGTATATACAGCTATATTTGGGTAGTTTTTTTAAACATGATCTATTTGAATGACTTGGCTGTCACAGTATAACTGTAACAGCAGATGTTATGCTGGTGAGTGAAGTGAATGAACCTTTGAGCAATACATTGGGCTGGAAAGCCTCATTGCTACAGGATGCTTCATTTGGCCATCACTAGTGGTGCAAAAACCAAGTTTATTTCCAGGTGGTCACTGAGTAAACACCAGGAAACAAAGTAAAGGAACAAATTAACCAACAAGAATAAGGAAACTCACAAGGATCTCACAATCGTTCTCACAATGTTTTTTAACATTAAATGCTATAATTATTTGAAGTATTAACACAGCTGCTCTTCTGCAGACTGCAAGTCGCTTGGACAAGTGGTGAAGACAGCAGAGAGTGTCACCGGTATCTCCCTGCAAACCATCAGGGATCAGGGGTTCATGCTATGGTGCAATATTTTTGATATTTTGATAATTTATATATTTAGGCATTTTGATTTCTTTGTTTCTATTAGTACGTAAGATTACTTGGAGTTGCCTGTCTGCATTGTTTTAAGCATGTCATGCTCAGATGACACCGATGCCAAATAAACCTCGTTGAATCTTTGAGTGACTCAGTGTCTTGCAGTGTTCAAAAGTCATCACTAGATGGCACTGTTGTATCATTTGTATTATTGTATAGCAGTACAACAGTATAACAGTAAACGAAAAGTAAGGAAGGTTGTGATTTATGAGCTTTAATTCAGCATCGTGTCAGATGTTACTCACAGTTCTGCCTCATGAGAAACCTTTGGGCCACCACTGTTATTTGTGGATATTCTAAAATCTACAAACTTCTGCTCTGAGAGAGCTCTGTGTCAGCTTTGGAACTGCAGCTGTTTGACTGCAGTGATAAAGCCAGGATGCTGCTGGAAGAATGACTTTACTTTCTTTTATATTAAGAGTGAACATACCGAGGGTTGTTCACTTAAATCATTTGGATGTTTGATTATCAGAAGAAATATTCAAACTTTATTCAAATCATCATAAAACAACCAGCTGTGCCTAATAGCATATAATAATAATAATAATAATAATAATAATAATAATAATAATTAACATTAACTGTGAGCTGAACTAACTTTCAGCTGAACTATTACAAACTTTCAGAAACTTTTAGTTTCTGTTAGGTGAACTGTTAGAAACTATCAGAACAATTAGAACTATTAGTAACTTTTAGGTTGTAAAGCTGCAATAAAACACACGAACAAACTGTTATTAACGGCTAACATTTTGACTGTAACAATACATTTCAAAACTAAAGCTGCAAGCAGCGACAACGGGCCCTCGCACTCCTTGTGGTCCGCGAGACTTACAGCTGTCACCCCCCTAGCATCTCACAGCCTCTGTCCCCGGTTACTGGCACGTGTAGTGGTCAGCAGGACAGAGGAGTACAGTGCATGCATATATACAAAAGAGAGGTCCTCTGGCCAGTAGGTGGCATATGACTGTAGCACAGCAGCATATCAATGTGTGCAGAGTACTCTTCATACAGTACACTGTATTTGGTGGAGGTGGGGATCTGTTAACCTCGACTGGGGATGTGGTTGGACGGTGAAGGAAATACTTTGAAGATCTCAATCCCATTCCATTATGGAAGCTGAGGCTGAGGACTCAGTGGTGGACTCAATTATCACCTGTGCTGAAGTTGAGACTATATCTCTCAGCTGGCCTGGGCACACCTCGGGATTCCCCCAGAGAAGCTGGAGGAAGTGTCCGGTGAGAGGGAAGTCTGGGTGTCCCTGCTTAGACTGCTGCCCCTACGACACGGCCCCGGATAAGCAGTAGAAAATGGATTGATGGATGGATGGATGGATGGCTTCTTTGACTCCTCTTTCACTGTCACCTGTCCTTTCTGTCTAAAATGTGAACACTATTGTCCCTAAAAGAGTGTCTTTTAGATGGACTGTGGAGCTTGCTCTTTTTTGCTGTTAGAACCTGTGATTCTTAAATAACATTTTCTCAAATTACAGAGTTAAATGAATCTTTGTATTAACCCAAGATCAGTGAATCCAATATTTACCCCAAAAAGTTGAACACAGAAGAACATTGTATTTTTAAAAAAAATGTATAAGTTATCATAGGCAGGCTTTAGCACAATGTGGTTTTCTCTCTTTATGCTGATGATGTTGTTGTTTGTGTGAAAAATCAGCAGGGTGTAAATACATTGGTGATATTTGTGAGTAGGTTTTGTCAGCTACAAGGATGAACTGAGGCACTCAGTAACTTACACCAAAGACTCCCAATTCTGTCTCTAGATCTACCCTGGAACAGTGATAGACTTAAATATCTAGGGTTTTAAATATCTAGGGTTTTAAGTCCACAACCAAGTCCAGTGTTTACTTCAAAGTAGTATCAGCATGTAATTTAATAAGGTAAATTTGATTGACATATATACAAATAGGAGTAACCTGATGATGTTGCTCTATTTATTTATTAGCAGGCCAACCAGCTGAACCTGTTTTTCAACAGGTTTGACAGGTTTGATAGTCCACTCCCTGACCACCCTCCCCCTCCCTGTGATGTACCATTAACACCTGTCTATAACAACAATGTACCTCCTCCTCCTCCCCCTCCCCCTAACCATACTAACCAGTCTCACCTCCCCATCAATAACATCACCCTGCCCCCCTTACCCCACCTTCCATTAACAACAACCCAGCCTCCCTGCCCCCCTCCCCCATCAGATCTCTCTCTCTGCTCTTCTGTGTCCACAGTTACCATCACCACAGAAGATGTGAGGAGGGAGTTCAGTCGCCTACGACCGGGAAAAGCTGCAGGACCGGATGGACTCAGCCCCAGAGTACTCAGGGACTGCGCCACACAGATGTGTGGGGTCTTCCAGCACATCTTCTCCCTGAGTCTAAGCGTGATGACTGTCCCTGCCCTGTGGAAGACAACATGCCTTGTTCCTGTGCCCAAGACCAAACATCCAAGCACACACAGCGACTACAGACGAGTTGCTCTGACTTCACATGTGATGAAGTCTCTGGAGAGGCTGGTCCTTAAACACCTGCATGCTGTTGTGGAACCATCGCTGGACCCCCTGCAGTTTGCTTACCAGCCCCGTATTGGAGTGGAGGACGCCATCATCTACCTGCTGCACAGAGCACACACCTACTTGGAGGAGGCAGGCAACACTGTTAGAATCATGTTCTTTGATTTTTCCAGTGCGGTTAACACCGTGCAGCCTGCCCTTTTGAATAGGAAGCTCCTGGACATGCAGGTAGAGACCTGGATCACTAACTATCTTACAGGTCAACCACAATTTGTGAGGCTGAGGAACACCGTCTCGGACACGATAGTGAGCAGCACGGGGGCACCCCAGGGCACAGTACTGTCTCCATTCCTGTTCACACTCTATACATCGAACTTCAGACACTGCTCACAGTCCTGCCACATGCAGAAGTTCTCGGATGACTCTGCCACTGTTGGCTGTACCAGCAGAGGTCGGGAGGCGGAGTATATGAGTGTGGTGGACAGCTTCGTGGAGTGGTGCGGACAGAACCACCTGCAGCTGAATGTCACAAAGACAAAAGAGCTGGTGTTGGACTTCAGGAAGCACCAGACACTCCCAAACCTGGTCAGCATCAAGGGTACCAACATGGACATTGTGGACAGCTACAAATACCTGGGTGTCCACATTGACCACAAACTGGACTGGTCCACAAACGCATAGGCAATATACAGGAAGGGACAGAGTCGCCTGTATCTACTGAGGAGACTCAAATCCTTTAACGTCGGCCAGACCATGCTGCAGATGTTTTACCACTCGGTGGTCTCCAGCGTCATCTTCTACGCTGTAGTGTGCTGGGGCAGCAGGATGAAGACGGCCGACACCAACAGACTCAACAAGCTCATTAGGAAGGCTGGCTCGGTGCTGGGAGTGGAGTTGGAGTCTGTGGTGGAGGTGACAGAGAGGAGGAGACTGAGGAAACTCCTCAGTATTCGTAACAACACGTCTCACCCCCTGCATGACACACTGCTGTCCTACAGGAGCACATTCAGCAGTAGACTGAGACTACCGAGGAGCAGCACAGAACGCCACAGGAGGTCCGTCCTGCCAGTGGCTATCAGACTGTATAACTCCTCCCCTTTCTGTAGGGAGAAGCGCTAGATAATCATGTCAGGCATCACTGTCATTCCCTCCACTGGTCTGTATTTATGTTTACTTAGCACCTTATATCTCCATATTTGTATCCATGTATGTGTGCTCATACTGCGTACTGTACTCTTATTTTGGATTATAGTGACACTTATACTCTTATACTCTGTACTTAACTGCATTTATTGTAACTTGATACCTCTGGCACAAGAATTTCCTTCGGGATTAATAAAGTTTTATTTTATCTTATCTTATCTTATTTATCAAGTGACTGAATGCAGCGATCAGCCCCTGCTTACAACAAAGGAAAGTTTAAAACATTAAATAAAAAATGTCCCCATTGTTACAGCTGATGCATTCACCTCCATGCTATTCTAGCTAGTAGCTATTAGCTAACTAGTTCACTCATTCAACCACCATTAAGATTGGCATTGCAAGATAACACCTTTATCCTCATCATCAGACCCCATCAGTCTGGCTGCACTGTCCTCTCTGTCGCCCACAGCATTCAGCTTTCTGTCCAGTTTGCTGACATGGCCCAAAAATGTTAGCTTTGATCAAAGATTTTGTATTGATGGTAAAAGCTCTCACTCCAATGACTATTCACTGTCATACACATGTACTTAACACGTCAGACATCTGATGTAAACAAGATCTTTGTTGTAACAAAGTCAATGATTTTTTGTGACTTGTTTATCCACCAGAGTGAATAAACACCTTAAAGTACCTTTGTATAAGCCGCTGATTTCAAAAATGTAACTGTATTCTACTTATCATCTCTATAGACTGTAACTGTAATGTAACATATAGATGTGTTTATAGCCTCATTCAATTATGATCCTCCCAAAGACAGTTCTGTTCTTCTGAGAAGCAGTGCTGGACATTGCACCTGCTGCTACCATGTTGGAGCAGCCTTTAGAACAATTTGTATTTATCTACTTATGCTGATGCTGATGTTGTTTGTGTGGGTGATGAGAGTAGGTTTTGCACATTGTCATCTACAAGGGTGAAGCACTCAGTCAGTAAGTTGCATGAAAGCCTCCCAATTCTCACTGCAGGCCTGGTCTTTTATCTCTGCATCTTCATTGCTTTGTCATGATGCTGTAATAGGATTACATTTAGCAGACAACAGCAACAATATGAGACACTTCTCCCACTTTTCAAGAGGAGGCCTACAGGAGTGAGGACAGAGCTCTGTACAGGCAGACCAGAAACCCTCTCACCAAGGAAATCAAGGTGGCAACAGGTGGAAACAGGTCACCCTGCATCAGTGTGAACAGGCCTGCAAGAGATCACAAACCACAGGAGACCACCTCCCCCCACTGCTGAAGCCAACAAAGCCCTGGCTTCTACTGCAGGTTTGAGAGGGACCACTTCACAACCCTCACCTGCACCCCAACGCCGCCACTTGTAGGACCTCCATCATAATGACCACCCGAATGACTCCACTCAGCAGCAACCCAGCATTTAGTGTTCACTTTACCAAAACACTGTATTATTGTAATTTTGTTGAGTACAGTCCAATAACAAAACACCACTTGGGTTCAGATCAGGAGGCTGGTCCTCCCAATCATGTTTAAACTCCTCACAGTGCAGAACAGAGACATTACAAACACACCTGATCAATACACACATCATCACATGGTCCTGTCACTGGACTGACATGTTTGAAATATATGAGATATTTGTTGTAGGAGGAGAAAGGTGGTGCTGCAAACATGCATTAATGAGTCAACACAAATTATGTTTAAAATGATGAGAATTACACTTGATAACCATTTTATTGGATAAATGATCAAATAATCAGTAATTAAATACACAAATTTAAAGAGACTATATTATTGATCCAGAATTGTTATATGATCTTTATAATTTCAAATTATACCGCTTTAGCACCACACTGTGGACGTACAGACAAAGGACATCAATGATACACAGGCAGCTGTGTTATGTCCCCAGCTCTCTAGGGGTTGAGGAAGGACGTAAACATAAAAGTAAAGATAAAAATAAACCAACAGAAGGCCAAACTCAAATGTCTTTACTTGATGACGGTTGTTACAAATAATAAATGCAGGATTTCAGTAAACTAAACAACCATTAAACTAAAAACAATAAATAGGAAAATAAAATACAAGCAGGAATCCTGCTGGGGATTAACGAAACAACGACTACTTCAAATGAGTGAAAAACACTAAACAACCACAATTTAAACCAAACTCAAAACAACTCTAAGAACGAAAACACACGGTTCAAACAAAGAAATTAAACCTACTCAAAACTGAGCGAAAACACACACAAAGGAGGAACAGCACACAAGAGTAACGACAGAAAAACAAATTAAACACACAGTCCGTCCCATTCACAAACTAAACCCATCACACATACACTCAGGGCAAACGTCAATCTCACACTGAAGCAGACACAGAACATTTAAGTAGATAAATATCCCACATGGATAAACAAAAATCAAGTCCGCTGCATGGTGCAGCCAGCACCCAAACCTGGAGCCAGGCCAGGGACTCAAATACAAGCTGCCATGTGTTGGAGTTTTCCCCAGTATGTAAGAGGGTTGCTCCCTACGCCTTCAGGTTGGGGAGAGGTCTCTCACTGTGGTGTCGGCGTAATGACCAAACAGCAGTGCTGTGCTGGTTGCTCCTTCCACACCTCCTCTGCTGTGTTGTTGTGGTCTGGTTGTTTGTGTTGTATGGCAGTGACCCTCCAATCACAGGATCCAGATAAAGTGTGTAAAGTCATATAAAAGCTTCTTGGACAGTCACACCTCTTCATGAACAGATAAAGACAAATGTAGTTCAGACATGTCACCACTAGATAGCAGTATTTCTCTCCTTAAATGTTCTGTGTCTGCTTCAGTGTTTGTCTCTTTATCACAGCACACAGTTGCTCAGGTTCATAAAATCATCTGTTATAACAGCTGCCTGTGTATCATTGATGTTCTTTTGTCTGTACGTCCACAGTGTGGCGCTGCACAGTAGGATTTGAAATGGGCTCTGAAGATCATATAACAAATCTGGATCAATAATAATATCAAATTTGTGTATTTAATTACTGATTATTTGATCATTTATCCAATAAAAACACATGTGTTAAACAACACAAATGTATTATTTTAAACATAATTTGTGTTGACTCATTATTAAATGTTTGCAGCACTACCTTTCTTCTCTACAACAAATATCTTATCTATTTCAAACATGTCAGTCTAGTGTCAGGACCACGTGTGATGGCGTGTGTATTGATCAGGTGTGTTTGTGATTCTCTGTTCTGCACTGTGAGAAGTTTAAGCTGCTAATGTTAGCCTGTTAGCTCATAAATGTATCAAACATTTCTTCTTTACATGTTAAATGTACCACATGTTGGATTTTGTTCATATGTTTCAACAATATAAAAAACAAATAAAGAAATAACAAGCCCAATGTGGAAGTGGCTCAAGCCGATATACAGCCATCTGCTGGCAGGGGCTGGCTTCCAATCAAAAATCAACATGTTCTTTATTGGAATTTTTGTTATTGGTGGTCTGGTGGTATATATAAAAAGAATTTGTTGAATAAGAAGATATTAAGGGAAAAAAAAATTTGATAAATGAGAGGGCGTGGTTGGTGTGTTTGACCGGTCTCTTCTTGAAACACTGACAGGCTGTGGAAGGCTTGGACACAGCTGCACGGAGCAGCTTGCTCGCTGTTTTCAGTGCTAATATAATGATATTTGTTATTTTTAAGTGTAGAAGTCTTTTTCTACACTCGGTTGGTCTGTTACTTTGCTTGTTTGTCTGAGTTTGTGGTTCATCAGCATTATTTTTGTCCTGCATTAAGGTTGAATTGGTGTGTGTTTTTACAAGACGTGCAGGACTCTGATACGTAACGTTCATTTTACAGACCTTTACTCCTTGCTAGCCACACTAGCTAGATAACTCCTGCATCAATGTCAAGTTAGCTGCTCAGCCTGATTAAAGGTCCTGTTTAAACAACTAACAGTGTGCAGACAGCATTTGGTTGGTTAAAATGAAATGTCCCAAGTCAGTGTGCTGTGCTGCATTATATATCGGTTTATTATGTTCAAACGTGTTGTGAAGCAACAAGTACTGCAGTACATAACATGCTCGGCTCACAGGCAGCTCTGACAAACACATAATAACGATGTGTTACAGTTGAGTTGAGTTCAGTTGAGTTTACTCATCGTGGCATTATATGCTATGTATGTGAGGTACCTTAGGACAAGAAAAAGAGAATAACCTATAACCAATCGCCTTATTGCACTCACTCCTATTGTAATGAAGTCTTTTCAGAGTATAGTCATGTCCCACATCAAAGAGGCAGGCATCCCAGGCAATTTAGACCCCTGCAAATATTTGACAGGATGAAACTTGCTTATACTGAATGGTAGTATGTTTTTTTTTTATTTAAGGTTTTGCTCCCAGTGAAAACTCACACCTTATAAGTGGACTGGAAAACAAAACTGCCACACAGGACAAAAGAAGATAATTACAACTGTAACTCATTATGTAGCATAATCCATTATTTTTATGGTTCAAAACCTTGATTAGACTGGCAAAGTAACAAACAAATCAGTTCTTTGATACATTCAGTGATGATTGTGAAGAAGCTGTTAAAAAAGGATTCTACATTAATTCAAGGCCAGCCAATCATAGCTGGAACATTTCAACACATTTAACATTTTGATGCACGTTACTAAATATGTGTAAATGGACAGTAAAAAGTGGAATTCAAGGGTTTTAAAATGTGAAAGAAATACACACAATAAGAAAAAGCTCACACCCACTACAACCCTGTTACAGATTAGTGATCATAGTGAGTTTTTCAGTTTGTTTTAGTTTTTTTCAGTGGATCTTTCCCTTAATAACTCAGGATTTACTCATAAAGTTGAGCTTGATTGATTCTGTTGCATTAGAATCTTCATCAGTGGCTGTGGCTGTCATTTCTGTGAAACCAAACTTGATTTCCAGTTTGACCCGACGATTCATGCCACCTGCAGTGTCAGGCATGTCAACAACAAACATGCCGATTTCTTTGATTCCCTCCTCATCCACATACACTGGATTATTTTTCTCTGTGCGACAAAATGAGAAATTCATCCCCGTCTGATCTCTCTCTATTGGATGTAACACATGTATTCTGTTTTCACCCCAACCCACATCCTCATCAATTTCTACCAGCTTTTTGAAAATACCACCACACCAGTCACCTTCTTTGTTTGTAAATTTCTTGTCTTCTCTGTGCTTGGACTTATTAAATCTCGTAGAAATTCTAATACCGTAAGTGAAGGCACTTTTACGAGATGCCACCACAGCTGGGTTTCTTCCAAACATTACAGCTCCCTTAACGATGGCTTCTTGGGGCCGAAAAGGACAGAGAACCTTACACTGACCACCAAACTCTTTGATGATGTGTTTACGCAGAACCTGGCTTTCAGCATAGCCCCCCACTAACAGGATGAACTCAATGTTCAGATCCTTATTTAGGATTTCTTTGATACTCTTAGTGATGCCGTTCAGACTCTCAGCAAAGAAAGACTTCATTTTCTCTTTAGAGATTCTGATTGATCCTTCATCCCAGGATGCACCTTGCACTGTTTCAAAGTATTTTCCTATTTCCTGCTTTTTCTTAGCCAAATCTCCCAGTGACATTGGGCAGCTGATTCCTACACTCTTATCCTTTTTTTTTAAAAGCGTGACTTGATACATCAGTTTCTGAACATCATTGGGATGCTTTTCCTCATATTCATCCCAGACACCATTACAGAAGATTTCCTTGAGGAACTCTTGGAATTTTCTGTCCACAGATTTCCCTCCCAGGTCATTTCCAGAGGCTTTGTGCAGCTCCTTCAGGTCTCCTCCTTCCATCACCTCATGTACAGTGATGTCGATGGTTCCACCTAAAACACAAACAGTGCTTAAACAGACCAATAACAACACTGGTATACAACATTTATCCTCATAATCCTTATTCCCATGAGTGAATTATTTGGTGATTGACTGGGTGTGGCCATCAGTGGCCATCAGGCTCTAACTGAAGAGAAGCTGTACTGTTGATGGATTCATCTTCAGTCATCCTGGAGGATTAGGAGGCAACACCAGCTATTGCATATTGCAGAGACTGCTTTGACAAAAAAACGTTCACAATTCAAAATATAATTTCAATCATTTTCATTGTTAAAAGCAAATTAAGATCAGAGGAATCTATTATTTCCAACTGTACCTCCACAGTCAACAACAATATATTGTGTTCCTGGAGCCTGGTCTAGCTTCTCTTTTCCTTTGTTTTCTGCAATGAAACCGTCAGCTGGCAGACTCTTGCACCAGATTGAGGCTGCCTCTGGTTCCAGAGCAATGACCAGCTGGTTTTGTTCCCTTGATGACACAATACCTGCCTGCATGAACAAGGAGAAATTCATCAGGCTTTCTCACAATCAATAAAATTTCAGATTTCTCACATGTGAATATCAGTCGGGAAGATTTGATCATGCAAAAGTCAGAATATCAGTCGTACCTTTGTTGCAGCTTCTCTCATGAACTGCTTAGCTGAAGCATCCCAGATAGCAGGAACAGTCAGAACCCAGGTGAAGTCAGAGGCTATGAACTGCCTACCATGTGTGCTATCTGAGATGGTTTTCAGCGCATCCTCCTTCATATATCTCAGAGCTTCTGTGAACACCTTCAAGGCTTTCATGGACTTCCCATTTGCAGCTTTAATTGTCACATTGCTGTTGAGTTCCTGGAGATAATTGATAAGGTGTGTAACAGAAAGGTGTTTGTTCTGAAGTAAGTAAGAAGTAGGAAAGTACGGAAGACTGACTACATTTACAATACATCATACAACACATTATGTTAAAACAACAAAAGACTCATTCTTAACAAAACCCAAATGAGCTGTGTGCATGCACATAACGTCTGGCTGTCGGGCCTAACCTTTAAGATGCGATTACAGCTCTAATGGAGGGTTAGGTGTGTGGTATTGACATACAGTTATAAAATGTATTTACAATGTATGACCCAGAAAAAAACCCCAGTAATGTGTGATAAACATTCATTTTCTGTAGAATTATGCGTTTAAATATTGTCCCTCAATCATGTTAACTATATCTTCTGTCTGCTAACATTCATTAATGACACGCTGCCTGCTTGCTTGCTGTCAGCTAGTTTTATCAGTTAAAATACATGGTAAAACAGGGAAAATTTCTTTATTGCATTTTATTATCATGTATTAGCCAGCCTCTCTCTTCACCTGATGCTCACAGCCTGCATCATGACACAAACTTGACTATTTGCCCATAACTGGTTATGACTACATTTCAAAGATATTTGTGCTAAAATGTAACTTAACTACACACAGACAATTATTATTATTTTAAAGGTAGGGTAGGAGATTTTGAAAACTCAGTGAGAGTCAGCCAGATTTTGAAAGTAAACACACGCCCCTTTCTCTTGGAGTTCACCCTGAAGCCACGCCTCCCAACCAGTCTGTGACTTCGGCCATCATGCACGTACCTCTCTGATGCACGCAGAGCAGGAAGAGAGCGCCAACCAGCTAACTATACGTGCAGGTGCACCTCGTAGGGTTGGCTGATGTTTTTAGCGTTTTATAGCTGCCACAGATGATTCATATTCTTGTTTTAAAGCGAAACTGCCGAACTAATCGGTTTATATCGGATTGTAAAGAGAAGTTACACTTATTACACAAAAAGTGCATCAGAATGAAATCTCCTACCCTACCTTTAACCTGTTCATATATTCTATAATCAAAATCAATTGTGTGCCATAGGCCTATATTGATCATTTTGATTAGTTAGATGGTAGATCACTTTTGACTTGGTAATTGTAAAAAAGATTGCTGTCAAGACAAGTATAACCTCTCAGCACTGTAGTTTTTAAACTGGACATGGTCTATAATGTAAAATGTGACATTAAAATATTTAGCTGCAACATACTTCACATGGCTCACTTCAAATCTCTTTCAGGTTAATATCAGATATGGCTGCGCATGTGTGATGCAGATTTAGAATAGTAAAAGATGTGTGTTAGAGGTACATTAAACAGTTTTATCTCATACATCAGACCCATCAATAATCAATGTCATACAAATAATATTATTGTGACAATTATACTCACTCACAAAATACTCACTCTGTTGTAGAGGGCCATCTTGAAGGAGTCAAAGAAGAACGTCTTTCTTGCTTCCTCACCCCGCATTTGAAAGTAGGACTCTCTGGCCTCATAACCAAAGCTGAGAAACTCCTCATGTTCATTAAAAAGGATGCAGGTAGGAGCCTTTGGTGTCTCGAGTCCAACTTCTTCACCCCAGTACTTTAAATATGGAGATACTTCTTCCTCTTTAGATGTCATGCTGAAGGCATATCCACTGTACGTTGTGCCAAAGTCTATGGCAACAATGTACAAGTCACCCATTTTACAGACAGGTTCAGCTGGTCAAGATGAGAAGTCAAATGAAACTATTGAAGTTCAGAATATATTTATTATCTGAGCAGGGGGCGGGGCTAACTGAGGGGGGCGCCCCCTCCTATGACAAGCAGTACATAAAAACTGGTGTTAGACTGAAACTGAACATATTCAGTTATCAGCAGAAAGATGGAGCCACATGGAAGGTAAATATATATATCCATGATATGATATTGATCTGATGGGATAGACGGGGACAGTGGTTCATCTATTCAGCTGCTGAGTATTTACAAAGACCTGTACATTCCAAACTAAAACTCCAAATTTACCAGGGTGATTTTTTTGTTTCTCTTGAACAACTGTGAACAAACTATAGAAACATTACATGTAACTCCATGCTTCCATCAGATTATTATTTGACACTATTTCTGTGAATATAAGTTGTTTCTCTTAGAGTCAGTGGACCTTTAAGTAGGCCTGTCGCGATAAGCAATAAATCAATTGCACGATAACTTTAAATGGGCTCGGTAAGTTTGTTGTGATGTTGTGAGACAGACGGGCGTATTACGTCTATACGCCCGTCTGTCTCACAACATCAGTTTACACCAGGTGCATTACAGAAGCGTTGTGTAGCGCTGCCTCCACACTCTCGTGACATTAACAAAGGCACGTAGTAATCTGCCTGTGAGCATCCACAGATATAATCTGCCTGTGTACCTGATGGTTCATGTCCTCTCTATGTGTCAGGGAGGGTTACAGAGCAGTTACTGAAAACTCAGTTTACTCCCTCAACACACAGGGCAGCTCCTCACCTTCCACTCTGAGAACGGCTGCTGCTTCTCTCCCTGCCTTTTCCTTGCTGATGTTGTCCTTAAAAAATATGTTCTATCATATAAAATGCCGTTTCTCTACTTTTCAAACGGAATCTCTCCTCGTACATGGCTGTGGCTGTGTTTCTCTGCTGGTAGCGATGTTAAATCTCTTTTATTCTGGTGCCTGACTTTCTGTCTGCTCGATGTAGTTGGTGCAAATAGACGCGTGTTGGGCGCGACACATCTCCAAAACAGAACTCGCAGAGCAGCGCACAGCAACGCTTCTGGGACGCTTCTAAAACGCGCTGCCAGTGGCGGTTCTACATTGAATTACTCCCCGGGCAAGAAATTGTCTCAAATGGTATAAAAAACAAATTCCCCATTTTCTATATTTTTTTTAATTAAACTAATATAAGGCATGTAAACTTGAGCACTACAACTGGACTGGATCAAACATATGTCCTTGCTTATACAAAACAAAAATATTTCACTGTACTACTAAGTGTACTACTAAGTGGACTGCATTTTCTCATTTACCTCATAAAACCAGCTGACAGTAGCAGTATTCTTACTTTAGTTTAACGTTAATCAGCCTGTCATGGATGGATGGACTTATGTTAGCAGATAGTAGCTAAATGGTTCGCAAACCGACAAGCCAGAGCAGCGCATCATGCATGGACATTATAAACCACAGCGCGCAGCATCAAACTCTCAGTCCAGCATCAGGCTACAGTCCTCTGTCTCTCTGCCTGCAGCACTGCTGTAGTGTGGTTTGTTGTCATGGCCCCAAAACTTCCGTGTTGTTTAATGATCTTAGCGGCTCCTTCGATCATTCACGCTATTCACACTATACACAAACACGCAGTGACGCACGCTATCAGGACAGAGTGAGACCTCCCTCCTTCACTCCCTGTCCGTTCCGTTTGGAGACCCAGAGGTGAGCTGTCCCCCGCGCCCCCTCCCCTCCTCTCACAGCTTCTGTACGGCAGCTTCTCAGCATCAGGGGCGCCTGCAGCTGCAGGGGGCACTAATTTGCCAATTCTCCACACAGTGATCTATAATATACATAGAAACCCGCCGCGCAGGTGATTTTTTTTCCAACTGCTTGCGCCGCCCCCTGTGTGATGCCGCCCCGGGTGACCGCCCGGTCTGCCCATGCCCAAAACCGCCACTGCGCGCTGCTACGTGTCCGGTGTAAATACTCTCATTGACTATAATGACTATAATTGACGCTGCACTGCAGTTACGCTACACTTTCTCATCTGGTATAAATCCGGGGTGACACAAAAGCGCCACTTCCTAATACATCTGTCTTAAAAAAACAGTTTTTTATGCCGTAGTGGTTAAGGTAATGGACTGCGGATATTTCGTATTTCGGTTTTCAGGTTTGAATCCCATGAGAACCTTCCTTTTCAGTCTGTCATGCGCGGGTTTTATGATTATTTTGTCTGCCTTGAGGGTCATATTAGCCAAAGATGCAACTCCACATAGTTAGATTGCAATAATAGAATGATATAATAGATGATAACACAGAAATCT
This sequence comes from Parambassis ranga, assembly GCF_900634625.1. NCBI lineage: Eukaryota > Metazoa > Chordata > Actinopteri > Ambassidae > Parambassis > Parambassis ranga. Next base: position 19,043,301 of record NC_041037.1, read on the forward strand.
ACATGCTCATGTTTTTGGCACATAAATGCTGACAGGGGCCTTTATTTTAAAATAGCCAATGACTGCGCAGGTGTTGCAGCAGTCAGACAATTACTCACAGTGGACATATGCATTTATTGAGAAGCAGACAGACACGACATGCCAACCAGTGACATTTGACATGTAACTAGTTCAACATGCTTTCAGCTACAAAAACCGTTCGAAATCATTCTGTTCAGCTCTTCAAGGGTTATTAAACTTGTATTCAGATTTGTTCGAATATGTTTTGTTTTCAAAATGTTAATAAAAATTCAAACGCCATTTAACATTGAAGTCTATTAGAGAGCCCTTCAACGAGGGTCATCTGCCAAATGTATCTCCTCCTACAAATTTCAAGCTACAGACTCCACTTTAGCCTTACAACGCGAAAAATGGTTTGAGTTCTAAAGGTGTCACTCTTAAAACTCAACACCACCTGTACAGCCATCTGTTTGGGGAGAGCGCCGTTCTTTTCCTCATTCACAGCCCATATAAATGGTGAAGTAACTGGAAAAGAGCAAACCTATTTTCTAACTTACCTCCATCTCCACTTATTTGACTGGATTAACATGAAATCGCACACATTTGTAGAGTAAACCTTGCTGGTGCCCCTGGTTGCGATTTTTTTTTTGTCTGAATGCTTCGGTTAGGAAAAAAACAGCAGTTGTTCGAAGGGTGCAACCCCCATTAAAATACATAGGATCTGCCCTGAGAGGAGTAAAATGAGAATCACACAGGTCTCTCGCTCATTAGATGCTGCTCTATCAAACTTGTATTAAGAATTTTCTAATTCTCACAGAGGCATACAAAGCTCTGAATTGCTCTGATTCTCCATCAATTCAGAGCAATCCTTCACATCAGCATTCAAAACAATGCTTCAGCTGCAGCAATCAAACTTGCATTTTCTTCAGGAAATGCCCTTTTCTAGTTTGTATCAGTTTAGTAATGAGCCCTACTAATACTGGATAAAATAAGCACAAAACCCACGCATGACAGACTGAAAAGTAAGGTTCTCATGGGATTCAAACCAAAAGACAAAATATCCATTGGTCATCACCTTAACCACTATACTACCCTGATCAATCAATTTCAAACTCTAAGCCCTAACGGCTCCTACACCACTCATCACCATATCAGACCAGACACCACCCAGCTGGACGAACTGTGGCCTGTCTGTCTGTCTGTGATCCAGGAGACAGTGGACCCGCCAGCACCCATCAGCCTGTTGAAATGTGTGTTAAGCGCTTTAACTCTCTCCCTGTTGCCATCAGTCAGTCTCCCCCAACATCCTGTGATCTTCATTCCAGTCCACACCTCCCTCATGTTGCTTTGCTGGAGTTTGGCTTCCAGCTTCCTCCTGTAGGAGTCCTTACTCTCCCTCAGCTTGTCCCTCAGTTGGTGTTGCACCCTCCACAGCTCCTCCTTGTTTCCAGTCCTGAAGGCTCTCTTCTTCTCGTTCCTCCTCACACTCCTTGTGGATACAGGCTGTCGTCAGACAAGAGGCACATACCTTAGTTGGAGCAAAAACGTTGTGCTCTGACCTGCCGAGGGGGGGAAGGGCAGTGGCACTGTATGCATCTTGCGCATTAGCATACAGCAAGCCCAGCGTCTTATTGTCCCTAGTGGAGCAGTCCACATACTGAGTGAAGTCAGCCAGCATTCTGTCCGAGTTAACAATGAAGGCGTTAGGCTGCTGCGTCTGCAGACGGGACAATGACAAAGGGCAAACTAGTGCAAAAATGTAAAGAAGAAATCAATGCTGACAGCATGGACGTCACTAGGGTTGACAGATAGGGGGGGCTAATCACAACAGCACAGTTACAGAAAGCAAAAGATAAGAAAAGCTATATGCATAATAAATTAAACTACCGATATTATGCAATACAATCAAAAAACAGTTTACAGATGAACAATTACTGCACAGATGAGTGGAGGTAGAAGTGGTTTGTAGAAAACTGTACATAGTGCATCAAAAGAACAAATAAGTAATTTATTGTATAGTGTGGTGTGTGAATATTGCACCTATCAACCACCAATCCAGCTGTTGTCCATCTGTGGAAAAGTCTTCTGCCAGTGACTCTGAAACAGCATCTCAGTCTATAATCTTTTCTTATTCTTTCAGAAATAGTCGCGCTGTAAATGTCTCTTTTGTCCCTGCAATAGTTGTGTGGCAAAAGTTGAAAAATGAAGCTGCGCTACATGAAAGAAGCGCTGTTTACTGTGAGCGTCTGAGAGCGAGCTCCCCTGTTCATCCGGAACGTCCTGACGTAACTTCCGGGTTATCGTAACAAAACATAGCATCGCTAATAAGTCAAATAAAAGTTTCCAGTAAGAAATAACAGTGAATAACAGTGTATAACAGGGGTATGCAGAACAATGCACCTTCCGGCTGAGAATACAGTTCGCTACGCGTCTATTATTGCGTTCAGGGCCGCATTTCAGACGTGTAGACGACTCAGCTAGTTAGTGGAGATACTTCTCTTGTCTTCAGAAGACATCTTTGATACACCACGTCAGAGGCACAAGGCTCTACAATTGGATATTTGAGCCCCTTGTGATATCGCTCGATGGTCCGATTGGACACTGACTTGCCCGTAGAATAATACAGCCAGTCTACATCACACAGACATGCCTGAAGTGTCCTCTTTTCGAGGAAAGAAACAGAACGTCTCTAGCTATTACTTTCCTAATGTATGAGCGACTTTGTAAGACATATGCTCTCATGTCGTATACGAGGTGGTCAACTCCGAAATAATCAAGATAATAATAATAATAAATAAAATATTGCCGCAAATTATAGGGGGGCTTTGGATTATTTTAGGGAGGCTGAAGCCCCCCTAAAATAGGGCTAGCGACATCTACGGCTGACAGAGAACTCAAAGCGTCATCTTGTACTTTCATAATCAAGGGAATTCGTAATAAATGTGTTTGGAAGTGTTTAGCCAGTTTGTACAAAATAATGCCTGGTCATAACACTGCTCTTAATGAACTCAGGAAGGACGGAGGCAGGAACAACCGGCATGATAAACAGGCCCTTTCTGTAAAGAACCCTGACCACAGAATGACGAGTCAGCAGACTGGCAGGTAAGTACAGTGTTTAAATACAACTTCCACTTTGACCTGCCTGTAGATATGTGCATTCTTCAAGTTTTTTAACATAATAACCTGGTCAAGCAGAGACAAGAGAGACATTAAAGATGTACAATGTGTTTGAACTGCAGCTACTCCTCTCCTGAGGGACATCCTAGACCAATGCCTTATCCAGACAGTTTGGAAGGACAACATTCACAGCAAAGGTTTGATTAATCCACCATTTAAACTGATGTCTCTGCACACAGGCTGCTTTCATTTAGCACTGTACAAGGACAGGTACTGTTTATTGTGAAGAGAAACCTGCATCAGCACACATTTATCAAAAACAAATAATGGCCTTCAACACAGACTGAGAACCGTTATAATGAGGACTTGTTGATCATGATATCCATGTATCAGTAGTTCTCCTTCATGGTTATTTGGTTTGTGTGTACCGGTGATGACTGGGTTCTATTTGCCTCAGGTCTCCTGACCTGGCATCTCGTCAGGATCAGAGGTAAAGATTCATTGTTTTCTGTGATTGTTTTTGATCAGATAGCTGAAAAAACTGGTGTGGGTAACTGTCCCATTGTCAATCCCATCCTATCTAACGCACTGCATTAACAGCACAGAGTCAATCCACCACCTAGAATAGCTAACTGGTTGAAAGCAGCCCAGACACTAGCAGCAGGGGCTAGCAGTAATTGTGTGTTCAAGTTATTTATAATATGGACAAGCATTTTAATGATTGCTGAGAAGCAGAAAGCAGGAAGCAAAGCAATGCCCTTTGCCAAGGGCCAACTGGCAGGTCTTAAAAGCTGCATCCTGGAGGTCCTGTCACTGCAGCTGCTGATGAACTGAACTAAGCTCATAATGAATCCATTGACTGTTTAACCAGACAGGTCTTCTTATTTTTTCTTAACAGTATGATGGAAATGGATCTCAGGAAGAAACTACATGAGACAATACAGAAACTGGAAGAGACCAGGTAAACTGCACACCTGGACTTGTCAATTACATTTTTCACATTCATAAGTTTGTTGAAACTTTATAATGAATGACTAAAATTGATCAAGCTATTCACTGAGATCTAGCTAATATTTGCCTTTACAAAAGTCAGAAGCTACAACACAAACTTTCCACAAAGAAATCATAAGATATTTAGATTTGGCTTAAATTTAAATATTTTCTAGTTAATTAAATAAGTTATTTAGTTTTATAACTGCATGCATTTTAACTGTGCCAATCATGTCTGTCCACAGATCTGTTTTACAAGAAAGAAAGAAAAAACTGGAATCATTCAAAGAAAGGTGCTGTTCATTCAGTGGTGTTGCATGCTCACAGTTGTGTTCAAAATAATAGCAGTCCAACATGACTAACCAGATCAAACACTGTTTTGGTATAAATCACATCATTACATGGCAAAACATTTACCAGTAGGTGTAGTAGAGTTACAGAAACCAAGAGACCCGACATTCCTGATATGAATAGTCTGTGTAATTGAATAATTACGTGAAAGGGGCATGTTCAAAATAATAGAGTGGAGTTCAATTAGTGTGGTCACTCATTATGTGAAGATACAGGTGTCATTCAGGTAGAATAGAATAGAATAGAATAGAATATACTTTATTAATCCCTTTGAGAAGGTCCCTCGGGGAAATTCAGGTACCAGCAGCAATACAACACCGACAGTCAGAGCAAGAGTTAAATAGAATAAAATAGAATATAGTATAATAAAATAAAAATAAAAGGTAGAGAAATTATGTACCAACATTGCACACCAGCATAGATGGTACAGATGAGTTATTGCACATATAAATTATTGCACGTGTGTTGTATCAGGCGGGCTGTACTCCCCCCTCCTTCTCCTTTAATCTCCCCCTCCTGCCAAAAGCAGAGTTGTGATGACAGTGTGCAGAGGATGACCGGCATCATCCACAATAGCCAGAAGTTTTTTTTCTCCACTCTGCCACCGTCACCAAAGACCAGGGCAAACTCCAGCTTCATGCCAACTACAGAGCCGGCCTGCCTGATAAGTTTGTCCAGCCTGTTAGCACCCCCCCCCCCTCCCCACACACACACACAGAAATCAACTCTGACCTGCCTGCATTTTTTAAGCTTTTTCAACATAATAACCTGGTCAAGCAGAGACAAGAGAGACATTAAAGATGTACAATGTGTTTGAACTGCAGCTACTCCTCTCCTGAGGGACATCCTAGGCCAATGCCTTATCCAGACAGTTTGGGAGGACAACATTCACAGCAAAGGTTTGATTAATCCACCATTTAAAGTGATGTCTCTGCACACAGGCTGCCTTCATTTAGCACTGTACAAGGACAGGCACTGTTTATTGTGAAGAGAATCCTGTGTCAGCACACATTTATCAAGAACAATTGATGGCCTCCATAAACACAGGCTGAGAACTGTTATAATGAGGACTTGCTGAACATGATATCCATGTATCAGTAGTATCAGTAGTAGACAAGGTAAGCTGCACACCTGGACTTGTCAATTACATTTTTTACAAACTTTCCACAAAGAAATAATAAAATATTTAGATTTGGCTTAAATTTAAATATTGTCTATAGTTAATTAAATAAGTTATTTAGTTTTATGACTGCATGCATTTTAACTGTGCCAATCATGTCTGTCCACAGATCTGCTTTACAAGAAACAAAGAAAAAACGTTGGGAAATAGAACTGGAACCATTCAAAGAAAGGTGCTGTTCATTCAGTGGTGTTGCATGCTCACAGTCGTGTTCAAAATAATAGCAGTCCAACATGACTAACCAGATCAAAGACTGTTTGTGGTATAAATCATATCATTAGATGTCAAAACATTATTCATTAACTCATTATATGAAGCAACAGGTGTCATTCAGGTAGAATAGAATAGAATAGAATAGAATAATAAAAATAAAAGGTAGAAGAATTGTGTACAAACATTGCACACCAGCATAGATGGTACAGATGAGTAATTGCACATATAAATTATTGCATGTGTGTTGTATCAGGCAGGCTGTACTCCCCCCGCCTTCTTCTTTATTCTCCCCCTCCTGCCAAAAGCAAAGTTGTAAAGTTTGATAGATCAGGGGACAAAGGACTTTCTGAGTCTGTTGGTCCTGCTCTTGGGGAGGAGCAGCGTGTTACTGTTCAGGCTTCTCTGAACGCAGAGGATGACTGGCATCGTCTACAATAGCCAGATGTTTTTTTAGCGTTCTCCTCTCGGCCACTGTCACCAGGGAGTCCAGCTTCATGCCAACCACAGAGCCAGCCCACCTGATAAGTTTGTCCAGCCTGTTAGCACTCCTTTTGTTCGTGGTTCCCAAGGTTTGACAGACTTATTGGGGGAGACTAGGTCCAGGCAGAAGTTAAGGTAGTCTGTCAGACATTGAGTCTGCTCCTCTATGTCCTCGCCATGTGTTTTCAGCAGTAGAAAACAGTACAGAAACAGAAACAAAGAAAAAACTGGAATCATTCAAAGAAAGGCACTGTTCATTCAGTGTTGCATGCTCACCATAGGCGTAGCTGCCAATATATCAGAGGAGGACATATTAAAATGGCCCATTTGGACCTCCCACATTTACTGAGTAGGAAAGTCCACCTAACGCTGTTTCGATTGCTTGTGAAAAAAACTCTGTTCCACTTGGTTCATAAGAGAATAACCTTACCGCTGAATCCCACTCCATGTTTTCCTGGTTACCGCAGCGATGCAAAACCATTACTATAGTAACAGAGCTAACAAAGCCAGTGGCTTTCTTCGAGTGAGCGTAAAACCCCTGGTCGAAGCTGGAGGAGGTGACGTCAGTGTCATCCCACAAAGTCCAACTTAGGTTGATGTTAAATCAACTTAGAAAAGTTGGGAGGAAGCTGCTGTTTACTTTCAGTTACAGTAGACGGTATTATTTGTCTGACGACATGTTGTTTGCCTTTTCTGCTCCCTCCCCACACACAATGGACATGAGGAGATTCTTAACAAAGACACGGAGAGTTAGAGTTGTTTTCAGCATTAACCCATATTATAATGAAGCCAGGTTAGCTCCTGTTAGTCTGCTAGCATCAGCCTCGCCTATAGCCAGTGCACATAGCCACCTGCTCGTATTCTTATCAGCAAGAATAAAATAAATGTGATGGACCGTCAGGACACAGTGGTGCATTATATGAAAAGGGAAACGCTGATACAGCAGATAAGGCAGCGCATCATTATAAACACATCCACAAGGTTTGTTGTGAATTGAGCAGTTTTATAAGCAAATAAAAATAAAGACATGCATTTTTTTTGTAAGTTAGTATTTTTTGTGTTTCAGTATTATCTGCATTAAGCAGAGTTTGGTTCATGGTCCAACAACTTTTTGAAACTCAGATGATAAGAAGACCACTGTGTTAAATCAACATACGCTGATGTTATTTCATTGATGATATATATATTTGAAAGCTCACTTATATTGGTTGTAATGAAAAGTAAAGCACAATCTATCTCCATCTCTCTACTCCATTTGAGGTTGGTAGTGAGAGTGAGTCAGAGGCAGGGCCATCATGGACCAGTGGAGGAAGTTCTTTTGCTGAGGTGAGTGATGATGGGAAAACTCTATCAGGTGGACATGAGGGAGATTTGCCAGTTTTTTGTCTCTGTAAATGAGAGAAGGAAGCAGATATGGAGTTTTTGTATAATCTGTTAGTGTAGTACAGGGGTCGGCAACCTGTGGCTCCGGAGCCGCATGAGGCTCTTTCATCCCTCTGTTGTGGCTCTCAGGGCGAGCTAATTTTTGGAAAAAAATAATAATGTGAATAAATAATGGCCGTTTAATTTAAATGTACTTTATTTAATTCATTTAGTTTTTTCATAGTAATAGTTGTTTCTTTGGAGATTGAGATGCTCTCGTGATACTACAATAAAACTTTTAATATTTTGTCAAAATATGTGTCAGGGTCATCACCTGTGACACTTGACAGCCTACATGGAATGACATTCCCAACACTTATATGAACATGGAAAAGTTTGCATTTGGAGTCCTGTCGATCTTTGGATCCTCATACTTATGCGAGCTGGTGTTTTCCATCATGAACTACATGAAAAGTAAACATCGCTCCAGCCTCACAGATCAGAGCTCAGTCCTCTGTGAAAATCAAAGCGATGTCTTACAGCCCTGAAATGGATACGATACGCTGTGCAGTGAAGTTCCAGAGCAGAACTCACATTAATGAGGTGAAAGAAATAATTAAACAAGCTGTTATTCTGAAAATACATCGGACCCTGAACTAACGTGTTTCATAATTCAGGTTGACTACTGTAGCCTGTACGCCTGTAGCCTATACGGCATGGAGGAAATGAATGACGGCACACTGAAATCAAAATAACATAAACTGGCATTTTTTGTTCAGATAAATATTATATCTATCTATATTAGGCCTATACATGGATTAATATTACCTTCAATTTAGTGGTCAGATAGGTGTAGATTAGTAGTTAGGGGTTTCTGGCTCCAAGTGTGCTTTATTCAGTGGGAAACCGGCCCAAATGGCTCTTTTAATGCTGAAGGTTGCTGACCCCTGGTGTAGTAGCACCAGTGTGATTGACAAAACAGTTGTTTCACTTGGAATTAGTTTCTGTATGTCACCGTTTTTAAAATCAATTACTTTTTGTTGAATCTGTCTCTGAAATAGTCATTAAGTGTTAACTCCAACCTGTTAAAATCCGCAGGAAATCGCAACTACTTCATATAATTATATTATATTTAATAATATACTAATGTACTTTTTTCACCACCCACCCACAGAAGCCCCCCCCCCCCCCCCCCCACACACACACACACACATTTTTAATGCTTCCTACGCCACTGATGCTCACAGTTCAAAATAATAGCAGTCCAACATGACTAACCAGATCAAACCGCAGGCTGAGAACTGTTATAATGAGGACTTGCTGAACATGATATCCATGTATCAGTAGTTCTCCTTCATGGTTATTTGGTTTGTGTGTAAATACCGGTGATGACTGGGTTCTCTTTGCCTCAGGTCTCCTGACCTGGCATCTCGTCAGGATCAGAGGTAAAGATTCATTGTTTGCTGTGATTGTTTTTGATCAGATAGCTGAAAAAACTGGTGTGGGTAACTGTCCCATTGTCAATCCCATCCTATCTAACATACTGCATTAACAGCACAGAGTCAATCCACCACCTAGAATAGCTAACTGGTTGAAAGCAGCCCAGACACTAGCAGCAGGGGCTAGCAGTAATTGTGTGTTTAATTAAGTAAATACATAAGAATTGCATAAGTCAGAAAATAACAAAACAAAACTTGAAAAGCCAACTGGCAGGTCTTAAAAGCTGCATCCTGGAGGTCCTGTCACTGCAGCTGCTGATGAACTGAACTAAGCTCATAATGAATCTGTGGACTGTTTAACCAGACAGGTCTTCTTAATTTTTCTTAACAGTATGATGGAAATGGATCTCAGGAAGAAACTACATGAGACAACACAGGAACTGGAAGAGACAAGGTAAGCTGCACGCCTGGATTTTTCACAAACTTTCCACAAAGAAATCATAAAATATTTAGATTTGGCTTAAATTTAAATATTTTCTAGTTAATTAAATAAGTTATTTAGTTTTATAACTGCATGCATTTTAACTGTGCCAATCATGTCTGTCCACAGATCTGCTTTACAAGAAAAAAAGAAAAAACTGGAATCATTCAAAGAAAGGTGCTGTTCATTCAGTGGTGTTGCATGCTCACAGTCGTGTTCAAAATAATAGCAGTCCAACATGACTAACCAGATCAAACACTGTTTGTGGTATAAATCATATCATTAGATGTCAAAACATTATTCATTAACTCATTATATGAAGAAACAGGTGTCATTCAGGTAGAATAGAATAGAATAGAATAGAATAGAATAGAATAGAATAGAATAGAATATATAATAGTATGTTAAAAATAAAGGAATTGCGCACAAACATTGCACACCAGCATAGATGGTTCAGATGAGTTATTGCACATATAAATTATTGCACGTGTGTTGTATCAGGCGGGCTGTACTCCCCCCTCCTTCTCCTTTATTCTCCCCCTCCTGCCAAAAGCAGAGTTGTAAAGTTTGATAGATCGGGGGACAAAGGACTTTCTGAGTCTGTTGGTCCTGCTCTTTGGGAAGGAGCAGCCTGTTACTGTTCAGGCTTCTCTGAACGCAGAGGATGACTGGCTTCATCCACAATAGCCAAAAGTATGCATCCTTCACGTTGGCGTACAGCAGGTCTATTGTTCTGTTAAGCCTAGTGGGACCATCTACAGCCTGGTAGAACGAGGCCAAGGTAGAGTCCAGGAAAGTATGGTTAAATAATTTAGATATGACCATAAACACCATGGGATGCTTTGTCTGCAGCCTTGCTGTTACTGTGTGTATCTTCTCACAAGTCCTGAAAACAGGACCTTTTCCACTGAGACGTGTCCTGGGCAACACCAGCTTTCATTCACATATATGATGAGCCCCCCACCTCTGCTCTTCCCGCAAGCTCTCACAGCAGTAAAACCCGGTAGATCAACGTTAGCATCCGATATCACATCAGTGAGCCACGTCTCTGTGAAGATGTACTGCACTCACGGTACCTCTGCTGATTGTTCAGCGCAAACAGCTTGTTCATCTTATTCAGTAGTGAGTTGACATTCCCCATTATTACCTATGGAATCGCTGGCTTAAAACTTCTACTACAGCCTTTACTTTCACTCCTGCCTTAAAGCCTCTGTACATCATCCTCAGCTCTGCCAGGATGTTGTGCTGCATTCCAATGTTAGTCCTCAGTGCAAAAAGTTCTTCTCTTGAATAAACAAGACTGTCGCATGGTGGTGCCATGTTAAGGTTCAAATATATCCACAGGATACATAAACATAAGTAAATAAGTAGATAAAATGTTAAAAGAAAGTAAGAAACGCTCAGTGCGTAGGAGACACTGGTAAGGCAGCCGTTGTTGACCCTTATTTAAGGATTGGTCGACTCAATGCAGCACAGATGTGAAGTAGCTCTCAACAACAGTGGTTATACAACTAAATATTAGTTTGGTGATTCACAGGAATGCTAAATCTTAACATTTCTTCAGTTTATTGATGAAATATTTGAGTTTGATGTAAAATATAATGAGCAGTGTTCCCAATATATGGAAATAAAAATATTATAAAGCTATACTCATGTTTTAAAAAACACTGCTATTATTTGGAACACAACTGTGCATGCTTAAGGAGAGCTTTTGTTGCTTTAAAACACAAAAGTTTCAAGGTTAATTTTGTATTTAACAGAGTGGCATGGGATGTTGCTCCTTCCATAAAGACAGGAAAAGCAGAGAGCATGAACAGTCCAGTTAATAAATCTAGACTCAAAGAGATGTATGAAGATCTACGACAGAACTGGATTGAGATCAAAGATCACCTGAAATCAAATAATCAAAACCCAAAGACTGTTGAAGCCGCAGTTCAGGTACAGAACTGTCTGATTAAGAGATAACATTAGTAGTACAATTTAGGCGGTAACTACATTTATTGTGTTTTTTGTGTGCATAATGTTTTTCTTATAGAGAATGTTTGAAGAGGAAAGAGAAAAGATGGAGCAATGCAAAAAGCAAATCTACACAATGAGTGGACTGTGTGAGGACAGCAGTGGATCAACATCTACCAAGGTACCAGCTATACTATAATTTACAACTGGTTCAATCAGGAACATTGTGGACTCACAGTATTGCAGCTGAAACTTGGATGAAGATGACGTTGTGAGGTGTGTGTAGAATAGAGGCATAGAGACAAAAAATAACAAATGACATACAATAGAATAGTATAACAGACATTTTTTAAAACATAATCTAATATTATAATGTATAAACAGCATGTAAGAATGTCTTTAAAATTGCTTTATCTGAATACAAGATTTCAAAATAAAAGACTCAATTCAATTTAATCTTATTTATATAGTACATTTTACAGTCAGAATGGTCTCAAAGCATTTCACAGAAACCCAGAGCCTAAGGCCCCTTAAGAGCAACAGTGTCAAGGAACTTTTTTAGCAGGAATAAACCTGACTCATGGAGGAGGAGAGAGGAACAAACATGATACATAAACATGACAGGTTGTTGATGTTGTCAAGCAAGCTGAAACTATTATGGTTATATTATAGTGGATATACACATCATCAGTTAATACATATTACTAATAAAAACAGTTATAAAATAGTAATTATAATAATAGTAGAACAACAGTGGTGGGTGTAGTCAATATGCATTGGAATGATCAAGGGCTGGACTGCAGGTCAGCATGCAGGTCTGAGGCAGAGAGACCTGCACAGAGAGAGAGAGAGAGAGAGTTTATGTATCATCAGTATGTATCAGCCTGATGAAGAGAGGTAAGAGGGATTGAGGGGGGCAAGAAACTGCTCAGACTTGAGGGAACGAATCTTTTTTATGACGTTTCTCCTGCTCATCTGCTCCTTTTTGTTTCAGGCTCAAGAGTGCAGCCAGATAGCAATACAGAATATTCAACTGGCTCTCTACTATGGAAATAAACATCTTCTGGAGGTTTGTGGAACATCACATATTTTAAAGCGATGCAGCACATACAGGAACAATATAAGGAAATGATTGTGGCTAACTGGCAAGTTTGAAGAACTGAGCTGTCTTTTTCCACACAGACTGAGGACGTGCAGTGTTGGGAATCGAAACTCTCCTTGTTGGGCCGTTTGATGGCATTAAACAATCCTTCTCTTCAACCTGAATGGGAGAATCACAGTCCTGGGATGGATGCCTGGAATATCCTTCCAACAAACCTCATGCCAGTTTATGCCAAGCCGGAAAAGTGCATGCAGCCCCAAAATACACGCTGTTCACAGCTATGAACTTTTCCCTTCCTTTGTGGATCACAAACTGCTGTGTAGCCAAACACTGCACGGCTGTGTTTCATTTGCTGTGTTATTATAGTTTTGCTAAAGGGCTTGAATAAATGTATCTTTTTTTGATATGGAGGCCTTTCAATAATGAGTCCAATGCTTTTACCAGACTTTTTTTTTTGAACAAAGCTGCATCCTATCGTGACTGGAGATTTTTGTAAACTTTGATTTTAAAATCATTAATTAAACTGAATTCAAAATGAGGTGACTGGTGATATGAAGCTTTATTACTCTCAGCTAGTAATGAGAACTACTGCTATTATTAATACTGTTATTAGTATTATTAGTATTAATACATAATCACTATTGAATTTTCCACATTTTTTTTTTACTCCACTTTAGCTCATTTTTGCTAAATGTGTCTTATGGCGTAACAGCACAAAACAAAAAGGTTTATTAGAGCAGACAATATTCTGAGAATACTGTAGACAAATTTAGGCGTAATGTATGTATGTATGTAATGTAGACAATCACAGCTGCTGCTGTCCTTTGCCAACAACACTACAGCAATATTATGTTATCGTATATTTTCCCTTTTTGTGTTCGTCTTTAACTTTGTGACAGAAGTGTATAAACATCGTATAAACATGCTGAAGATATTAACATCTTGTTTATTGCACCACTGAAAAAGGTTATGTATCATAGGAGACTAGCTCTGTGGCATAATTAAAATATCCAAATAATGAAGCAGGTATCAAGAGGGATGGAGAGGAAGTGGTACTTCTCCAAATCAGATGAATCCAAGAGGGCCTGGAGAGATAGTTTACTGGCATATAAGAATGGTCGGACCACACAATAATGTTAGATGAACTACTGGACACAGATTCATCTCTTAAAGGGACAGTTTCTTTGCTATACGGGAATATCCAGAAGTTGGCTTCCCCATCTCTTGATTGTATAAAAAGAAATTGGAGGAGGATTTTGAGTTGGACATATCAGAGGCTGCCCAGAGATGGGCATAGTAGGGCAACAACCCAGCAGCAGCTACCTCCTCCTTGCACAAAGGAGCACTGCCAGAGCCCTGCAACATGACCTCCAGCAGGCCACTAATATGCATGTTTCTGCTCATACACTGTCAGAAACAGCCTCCATCAGGGGGGTATGAGGGTCCGACGTCCACAAGTGGGGCTTGTGCTTACAGCCCAACACCGTGCAGGGCGATTTACCACACAACACCAAGATTGGCAGATTCACCATTGGCGCCCTGTGCTCTTCACGGATGAGAGCAGGTTCACACTGTGCACATGCAGTGTGCGTTCTAATGGTACATTGTGTTAGCTAATAATGTAAAAAAGGATAATCGATGATTAGAAATCTCCTGTTACATTATGTTAGCACAGCAGAACTGTTATGCTGATTAGAAAAGCTATAGAACTGTCCTGGTCAAACTTTTGAACAGTAGTGCATCTGTTACTGAGCTGTTGTTAAGTTTCGACTAGTGATGTGTCTTTGGCATGTGAATGATGGAAGGAGGCGCCCTGAGCCTTTTGGGTTTTCTAAAGTAATCCAATGCCGAAGGATATGAAGAGCTACACACTATTTATTTAAGAACAACCTAATGTAACAGTGGCAAAAGTATGTAAAGCTTAGGTAGAGAAGATTGAAGCAAGATGTTTCGCTGCTCATCCAAGCAGCTTCATCAGTTCTGCTATGTCAAGCTTAGCTTTCATCATCACCTGTGATTACCTGTATAGCAAACAACTCAAGAATTTCCCCGTATCTTTTTTTTTCAGGTGGCCTATCAGGCAATCTTGAATGATTTGAAAGCTTTATATGGTTTTGAAAAGTTTATCTGGGTTTGAACAAGCTTTCTGCTACCCTCATTTATGGTAAGAATAAGACTTTGTTTCTTGAATACTCTTAATTAAGCTGGTAATTTGAAAATACAATTACTGACAAATATAAGGAGTTGTTGGGAGTTTTGGTGTTGCAGGTCTCATTCAGGTGCAGCAAGTGATCAAGCCCACTGTCATTTCACTGCTACAACTGATCCTGATATAATAGAGTATATTTAGTGCTGATTGAGTGCATCCAGGTTTTTAAAAAGAAATGTGATTTTTGGAAACAAGAAAAGAGGCCATGTAAGTCCAAGTGGTCAATAGCTGCTAAGAACCGTTTTAAGTTTAAGTTTTAAATGATTTGTTTGCTGCTGACTTGGGCAAATCTACAGTTATTGCTTTTAAATTTAACTGCCGCGTTCGACGCTGTGGACCACGATATATTTTAAACTCACTTAGAGCATTATGTTGGTATTAAGGGTACTGTTCTTGAGTGGTTCAGGTCATTTTCACAGAAGTTTCTCTGTACATCTTGGCCAGCACTCCTCATCAAAAATGCCACTGAAATTCGGCCTGCCAGAAGGTGCAATTTTAAGTCCTGTTCTATTTTTAATATACATGCTCCCTCTAGCCTCTTAGGGCTTAGTGGCCAAATACATGGACAGCACTTTTTTGCTCTTATGTCCACAATGGTGTTTGCTGCTGAACTGGGAGTAGTATGGACATGTAGGTGGTCATTTACACTGCCATCTGGTGGTGTCAAAAGAGTATAACACACTACGGAAAAAATTCAAAATGGCAGCGAACACAAGCAAATTTGTGGCAGCTCTATACACAAACACCGACCAGGTAAGAAGTGCTGTCATATTTTATGGCTTATTCTGATTTAGTTAGTTCTATAAGCGTTGTAAATTTGTCATGAAATGCAAATTTGAAAAAAAAGTGTAAAAATAATTAAAGCTGCAAGTAGCGATGATGGGCCCTCGCAGCCCTTGTGGTCCACGGGACCGACAGCCGCCGCCTCTCCTATCGTCCCACGACCTCTCTCCCACCTGTACCAGCACGAGCTGTGGTCTGCAGGGCAGAAGAGTGTAGCAAAACACACATGTACAAAAGACAGGTCCTCCGGCCAGTAGGTGGCACAGTGAATGTAGCATATCTGCATGTCAATCTGTGCAGTGTCTGATGTTCAGCATGACTGTAAAGTTTCATCCACATAGGATGAAGTATGTGGGAGATAAAGCCAAAAATACATCTATTTCCTGTGCATTGGCGAAGGGTCAACTTCATGGTGGCACCATAGCCAGACCGCGTGATGAAGTGCTGCGTTTTGATAACTTTTGGTCCCTAATGCCTTAAGAGTAACCAGACCAAGTTTCAGATGGATTGGACAAATCCACTAGGAGTTCGTAAAAGTGTGGGGAGTGAAAAATGCTAAATGGAATTTAAATGAATTTTTTTCAAAATGGCGGGCTTCCTGTGCGTTTTAGAGGATACCTCCAAGAGACTTTTTTTTCTTGTCTAGAGGTGATACATATGCGTACCAATTTTTGTGTCTGTAGGTCAAACGGGGAAGCAGATCTCATTCCAGGGGGCGCTGCTGAGCCATGTGGCCACGCCCACATATGACGATGAGGTGACATGAAAAGGTGTACAGGGGCTGATGTCATGATAGAGTAAGAGGCAGGAAGGATGAACAAATCAAGAAACACAGCAGCTTTCTCAATGGTGGTGAAGGGTCTCCTTTGTGGCGATGCCCCGCCCACACGGTGTAACATCGAGCTGCGTTTTTGATAACTTTTGCTCAGCCATGTCTTCAGAACCATGTGACAAAATCTCAGGTCTGTCAGAGTATTTCTCTAGGAGAAGTTCATTCAAATACGAGGTGTGGAACATGGATAATCAGCCTGAACACAATCCATACCGTCAGTAGGTGGTGCTATGAGAGTTTCTGGTCATTAGCATATCAATCTGTTCAGAATGACAGGCTCAGCATGCCTGATTTTTTTCATCCACATATGATGAAGCATGTGGGAGATACAGCCACAAATACATTTCGTGTACGTTGGGGAAGGGTCACCTTCGTGGTGTTGACCCGCCCAGGCCATGTAACATCGAGCTGCATTTTTTAATTTGCTCAGCCATGTCTTTAGAACCATGTGACAAAATCTCAGGTCTGTCAGAGTATTTCCCTAGGAGGAGTTCATTCAATTACGAGGTCTGGAACATGGAAAGTCAGCCAGAACACAATTCATGCTGCCAGTAGGTGGTGCTAGGAGTGTATCATCTCATTAGCATATCAATCTGTTCAGAATGACAGGCTCGGCATGCCTGATTATTTTCATCCACATAGGATGAAGCATGTGGGAGATACAGCCACAAATACATTTTGTGTGCATTGGGGAAGGGTCAACTTCGTGGTGGCACCACAGCCAGACCATATGACGAAGTGCTGCGTTTCCGGTGCCAGAACCAGAGTCAAGTATAATAATAAACGCTTGCATTTCAATAGGGCTCTCACACCATTCAGTGCTCGGGCCCCAATTAAAGCTGCAAGCAGCGAAGATGGGCCCTCGCAGCCCTTGCGGTCCACCTCTAGAGATTAGGTCAATTCATCATAGTTATACTTTTCAGTTTCCAGCCAAAGCTCATTGAAACGCCAACCTCATGGCATGCTGATGCTGTCAGGACGATGTTTTTGGAGGAGGGGTGGGTCCCATATGCACAATGACAGCGCAAAAACAAGGGCTGTGTGGAGCAGATTCACTTCGGTCTCCAAGAACCTAGGCTCATATTATTACTTTTTTATTATTTTATAAAGCAAACAATTAAGTCAGATAAGTGACTTGAAAATACAATATTAAAATTCAAGCATTTTCCAGGATTTCAATCACCCATAGGAACCCTGTGTGTTTGAGGAACATGATGATCAGATTGTTATAAGTTTGTGAACAGACACTTCTCTGCTCAGCTACCTGACCCACAAAAACAGCCTGACCTGTACAAGTCCAGGCGCACAATAAAAGCCACTCATGTTTGAAGAGTTTGAGAACTGGCTGCAGGCTTGGGTTGTGCAGAAACAATGATTGCATGACCTTCTGGTGATGATGATTTAGACATGGGAACTGCCAATGTGAAACTTGGGCCACTGAATGCATTGCTTTGTGAACCTGAAACTGCCTCCATGCCATCTCCTGGCCCAATGCATCCATCTAACACTCAGTGAGTAGAAACATGCATATTCAAAGCATGCTTTGGGATGCTTAGAATTTTCTGAACTGTATCAATTATAATGTTTACATAGGCTATTTTGTTTAATATTATTTTGTATCTGCTAGGGATGTCCCGATCAGGTTTTTTTGCCCTCGAGTCCGAGTCCGAGTCATTAGATTTTGAGTATCTGCCGATACATTATATATATATATATATATATATATATATATATATATATATATATATATATATATATATATATATATATATGCGGCAATAGCAAGACGTGTGTGTGTGTGTCCAAAGCGCCACGCTAAGTGATTTCAGACACGCAGCAGCTCATCGAGACCTCGAACCCAGGACTTACACCAAAACCAACTGTCATACCCCTACACTACAGGACACAGAAGGCGTTAACTTTGAGAGCCCTAATAAATATATATCCGAGTCCTGATCGGGAGGCAACAACCGATTCCGATCGAGTCTGAAATCACGTAATCGGGCCCGATTCCCGATCACAGAGAGCTTCATGGAATGGGTTTACATGGCAGTGCAGCTGCAAGAAGAACTTGCCTGGCCTGCACAAAGTCCTGACCTCAACCCGATAGAACACTTTTGGGATGAATTAGAGACTGCAAGCCAGTCCTTCTCATCCACCATCAGTGTCTGACCTCACAAATGTGCTTCTGGAAGAATGGTCAAAGATTCCCACAAACACACTACACACCCTGTGGAAAGCCTTCCCAGAAGGGTTTAAGCTGTTATAGCTGCAAAGGGTGGGTCAAAGCCATATTAAACCCTATGGATTAAGAATGGGATGTCTGTAATGTATTGCTTGCATGAACGAGACATGTGTTGAGCTGAAACTGTTTTACTGCTGCGCATGCACATTCCTACCACATTCCTTAGCTACGTGACAGCTACGTCATGACGTTAGATGATAGAACAGGAGAAGGTATAGACACTGGTGCTTCTGAACACAATGTTGTTAATGTTAATGTTGTTAACAAACAATAATGTTACAATGTTATTTGAACCAATACTTAATATAGTTAATATCTCATGGTTTTACACCCCCAACCCCACTCTTTTTAATAAATGCTTGGTATGCTGGTAGAAAAATGAAAGGCTAAGGTTTGTGTGCTTAGCATTGGGCCAAATTCACCCCCAGGGTTAACCGCAAGGTTAAAATATGTGCTAGACTGAAGCTAAGGGAATTTAGACATTTTTTGGACAACAGTGACCCATGTAATCCTCTAGTACAACTATTAATCATTTGAGCTTTGCTTGAATAATGATCTACCTACTCTGGATATCGGCACCACCAGTGAAAGAAACCAGGTGAAGCAGATGAATTCGGGAGGCAGTGCCGGGCGAGTTGCAAATGGATTGTGGATGCGTGGACTAATGTATCTGCATTGACTGTTGTCCAAGATTTACAATAGCTCGCAGCTAACAAGTCAATGCAAAACAAATGAAGCAGCTAATGCTAATGTTAGCTTCGAACAAACAAACAAACACCGATTCTGCTTCTTTCGCTCAATAGTATGATCGCGGTGGAGGCTCCTACAAGTTAACATTCAGTACATTTAATAAAAAGAGCTGTCAACCAAGATTAAGCGAACCGAAAGCTTTTAACCATACCTGCAGCAAACTTTTACATACGTACCTTGGTACTTGGTACCTACCAGAGTGGTTTGAGGTTTGACTAATATCGCTGTCAATTGGCTCGACGTGGTCACATGGCTATGTTGTAATTGGCCCAGCACAGGCACATGACATACAATACTATACATGCAAGAGTACTTAATATCGCATGAGAAATACAGCGGAGGACAGAAATTGCTGATTTTTTTACCCTGGTTACATGTGCTCTTGGGGACCCTATAAGCAACCGGGGGCCCTAAGCGGCCGAATATTTCGCATATGCCGTGGGCCAGGCCTGCCTGTCATAACACAGCCAAATGAGGATCACAGACACCTGTGTGGTTTCCTGTATCAGGCTGCCGTGGCGACTGTCGAACCTTGCCATGACACAGCAACTGCTTATAACTTAGCCGTGCATCCGCCTAATGTCCTCAACGTCCCTAGATACGTCTGCATGCTCATGAGTAACATGCACAGCGCCACCTACAGGAAACGCTAACAGTAACTGCAATTTTCATGTATGAATCAAATGTTTTTGAAGGTTTGATGTAGAGACCTGCACAGGACTGAATTTTCAATCCCGCTCCCGAAGCCTATCCCAACCTGACCGCCCGCGTAGTTCAGTCGGGTCCTGAGACATGAAAAGTTAGGCAATTACCAGGGCTATTTATGTGTGTTTTTAAGAGGACATGAAGAGAAATATTCTCTAACGAATATATAATTTATAAATATTTTTTGGCCTGTGTAAAACACTGCAGGATTGATTGATCTGTTCCCGAATATAAGAGTTGTATTTATGTCCTGTCCTGGCCAAACTGATGGAGTCACTTATTAGCGTCCAGTTAAAAGAATTTTTGTTTGAAAATAACATTCTTTCTGAATTTCAATCCGGTTTCGAAAGGCAACCCAGTATGGTTACAGCAGCTCTAAAAGTAATAAATGACATAATTTTCACCTTAGACAATAAAATAATAAACAGCACTGTGCAGCACTTTTCATTGATCTGTCAAAAGCATTTGATACTGTTGATCATTAAAATTGAAGGCACTGCCCTGTGTAGATTCTTTTAAAAAGAGTTTGAATGACAAGGAAGTTGAAACATTGAGTTGTAACTGCTTCACCTGATCATTTGGCATTTTAAATTTGCTAGCATCTGTTTTATGTACTTTATTTATATAATTTCTGTATTGTTTTAATATTTCATAATCTGTAAGCTTTTTATTGATGTTTTATCTGACTCTAAAATTCTAAATTTTAATTGACGCTTGACATGTTTTATATTGAGCTGCTGCCTATCTTGGCCAGGACATTCTTGTAAAAGAGATTTTTAATCTTAATGAGTTTTCTCCTGGTAAAATGAAAAAAATGTGTGTGTTGGAATCATATAATTGATTATCGGTTGAACAAAAGGCCTTATTAGATTTATAAGATCTATAGGCAAGATTTATAAGAACTAGGGTATCAGAGTTATAAAATGTAAATTGATTAGATTAGATTGATAGAGAATAGAATTAAGCTTTTATTAATAACACAGCACTCCCTTTCCTGATTAGTGTACTACAACACACAGTGAGCAGCTTGGACCACAGCTACTGTGTCCTTACCATTTTTAAAAAACTATACCATGTTCCATTTTGCACTCCCTGCATTTTTGGGAACTTCTTGATACGGTTGAAAATTGGTGCCCTTGCCCTTGAGGGGTTAGGGAACAAAAGTTTACAAAACGCAGTACTTCATCATACAGTCTGGCTGTGGCCCCGCCAGGTCGTGGGCCCATCATCGCTGCTTTAATTAATTAAGGATCCAGTCATCTCCACCCTGGCACTTATCAATGCACCTGTACCCACACTGTCCACAGAGGAATGGGGAATTGAAAGAATGAGGAAGGTATGTTGAGGGAGCAGGTTTTTGTGTTTGTCATTGATCAGACCAAAAAGACGATATAACCAATAATAAGCTTTAACCTTCTTCTGTTGAAGAAAGCATAATGAATGTGACTCATCACAGGGGTTTGTTCTCTTGTGACCTGTCACTATGTACAGGATTTTGTAATGACCTCCCATCTCCTGGACTGTTTTGTCTTGACAGACAGACACACTTCTGCTCACCTGGCGAGTGAGCTGAAGAGAGTTGCAAATAGATTGTTGTGTGTTATACATACCTTTTCGTCTTGATATGTTTTCAAAGTTTGGCTCCTTTTCAAACCACATTTCCCCTTTGTTTTCAACAACCATGCTGATTACTGGAAACTCTGACACACATCAGCTGAAAGTATGAGGAAGGTATGTTGAGGGAGCAGGTTTTTGTGTTTGTCAGTGATCAGACCAAAAAGACGATATAACCAATAATAAGCTTTAACCTTCTTCTGTTGAAGAAAGCATAATGAATGTGACTCATCACAGGGGTTTGTTCTCTTGTGACCTGTCACTATGTACAGGATTTTGCAATGACCTCCCATCTCCTGGACTGTTTTGTCTTGACAGACAGACACACCTGGCGAGTGAGCTGAAGAGAGTTGCAAATAAATGGAGTGTCAGTGACAAAGTTGTAGCTTGTGTCACAGACAATGCCAGCAACATTGTGGCAGGCCTGAGAGACCATCTGCACTGGGACCACATACCATGCTTTGCCCATCGTTTAAATCTCAATGTTAGAGCTGCACTTAGGGAGGTTCAGGGCCCAACTTCTTCCAAAGAAGCACAGTTGCAAGCTAAAGGCCACACAGCAACTGATGGGCCAGGAGCAGCTGTGTTTGAAGCAGGATGTGGCTACCAGCTGGAATTCAACATACTACATATTAAAAAGGTTCATTGCAGTTAAGGATCCAGTCATCTCCACCCGGGCACTTATCAATGCACCTCTACTCACACTGTCCACAGACGAATGGGAATTGTCCAAGAAACAGTGGACATTATCAAACCTTTTGATGAGGTCACTGTTGAAGTAAGCGAGGAGAGGTATGTGATTAATGTTGATATTAAATTAGAATCACTTCTACTGGACAAATCAGTGTACACATAAAATACATTTGACTCCTATAACTTGGCTCTAAATATACATGCACATATTAAGCACAAATTTCATATTTTAAACAAAAATTCTAGTTAGTGATGGATTTTTAACTGTATTTTTATTGTTAACAAAGAAGCATGACATTGATTTGTAATAGTACACTGTTCTAACTGCATTTGGGAACAACATTTGAATAACCAAACTCTGTCTGTAGGCTTGTGACTGCCTGATGGCAAGGGGTCTTCAGAGGATTGTTGCCTGCCATCAAAGAAACCCGTCAATCCATCAACCTGTTGATAAAACTGGTGGACAGCTTGATGGCTGAGATGCAGAAGAGGTTCAGCAAGGTGGCAAGAAGCGTGCTGATGCTACTTGTTTGGAGGTTCAAAAGGTTTAAAAAGTGCAAGTAGCATCAGCAAGCTTCTCAATCTGCGCCACCTTGCTGAACCTCTTCTGCATCTCAGCCATCAGGCAAGGTGCAAAAAGTGAAAAAACATGTGACTGGGTTTCATTTTATAATTCATTTTTATATCACTTTCATTCTATAACTTTGTTAACAAGTTTAACCAGTCAGACTGATCATCTGCCATCAGTACATGTCATTTGTTCCTCTCTTAGAGACTGAACAGAAACCATTTTTTTGTTTCTCTGTTAGATTGTAGTGTGTTATACATACCTTTTCGTCTTGATATGTTTTCAAAGTTTGGCTCCTTTTCAAACCACATTTTCCCCTTTGTTTTCAACAACCATGCTGATTACTGGAAACTCTGACACATATTAGCTGAAAGAATGAGGAAGGTATGTTGAGGGAGCAGGTTTTTGTGTTTTTGGGTGTGACTCATCACAGGGGTTTGTTCTCTTGCTTGAGAAATGTAAATATGGCTTTACAATAATCCAATCTAGTCAGGAATTTGTGTTTTATGAAACTAATCTGTTATTTTAGCCCCGTACATTTAATTTACAAGCTACCTTTAATTGGTGGTTTGTGCTGAAGTCTTCAGGTCACATGATGTTCTATTTAATTCAATTTTCAATTCAGTTTTATTTATATAGCGCATTTTACAATCAGAAATTGTCTCAAAGTGCTTCACAGAAACCCAGAGCGTGAGACCCAGAGCCTAAACCCCCTTAAGAGCACTGTGGCAAGGAAAAACTCCATTTAAGAGGAAGAAACCTTGAGCAGGACCCGTCTACTTAAGGAGGAACCAGTCCTGCTGCTAGTCGGCCAGGTAGAGGAGGAGAAGAAGAGGGAGACAGGACAGAGAGGATGAAAGAGAGAGAGAGGAGAGAGAGAGAGAGGAGGAACATGCAGCAAACATGATACAGTACAGAGCAAATATGACAAGCATGATGAAACAGTGATTATATTATAATGGATATCTATATATATCGTCAGTCCATAAGTAGTAATAGTAATTTGATAGTAATCAAAACACATATGAGTAGCAAGGGCTAGTGAACTCGATGAGCACAGGAGAGTTCAGGGGCCGGACTGCAGGTCAGCATTCAAGTCTTGAGACCTGCAAAGAGAGAGAGAGAGATAGAGGCACGAAACTACTAGGAAGACAGTAAACACAGATTATGAGATGATATTACCTGTATGAGCCAGACTAATGAGAGCAGAGGAGAGGTCAGCTGCTCAGTGGATCATGTTTGTGCCCCCTGACAGCGTAGGCCTAGAGCAGCATAGCTGTGCTAAAAGTTACGATTTTATCAGCCCTATGACACCTGTTATACCTGTGGCTGAGGCGACTATAACTATACCTAACCCTACACACTATGTTTGAGGCTAATTATACCTCTTACTAAACAGAAAAGTTTTAAGTCTAGTCTTAAAGGTGGAGGCGATGTCTGCCTCTCGGACCCAGATTGGAAACTGGTTCCATAGTAGCGGTGCCTTTTATGAATCCTAGGAACTACAAGTAAACCCGCACTCAGAGATCTGAGTGTCCTATTAGGAACATATGGTACAATCAGGTCCTGCAGATATAATGAAGCAAGTCCATGAAGAGCCTTGTAGGTTAGAAGGATCTTGAAGTGTATTCCTGAGTCCACTGGGAGCCAGTGAAGAGACGCTAGAACAGGAGAGATATGATCCCTTTGGCTGCTTCCTGTCAGAACTCTAGCTGCTGCGTTCTGGATCAGCTGCAGGCTGTTGATTGAGTAATGCGGGTTCTGTCTCTATCTACAGGCTGCAAACTGACCAGCAGGAAGGCCAGAACAGTTCACTGTCAGTTGGGTACCATTACAGACAGCACAGACAGTTGTACTCCTGTTAGAGGGGTTCAGTCTGTCAGTGAATTTAGAGAGGAGGGGCTGGGTTATGAACTGATACTCATCTGACACCACCACTCTAAATTATTCAATATTCAGACACAGTGGAACCATCAGTCCTCTGACACAACAGCTCAGCAGGCCATGTTTGTGTCAGCCATCTGTGTCAGTCCAGCTGACTGCCTGCAGTGGGTGCTGGGGGTCTGTTAGCTCTCATAAGGACAGAGTGTCTCTGAGCAGATTTAGGCCTGGTTCACACTGAAGAAAGTCAATACAGCTAGAGTAGGATTGAATCCGGATAGCCTTTAAGCTGGATACATTCAGACATATTTTTAAATCTGGCTATCACACACGCTCAATCCAGTTTAACCGAGCTTGTTTGTTGTCCTCCAAACCGCCAGGTGGCAACTCATAATATACAGAGTCCATTCAGGACCAGATGTGTGCATGCTTTTTTTTTGTCCTGTGTCGCTTGTTCTTTAATTTTTTCAGTTTAAAATGTAACTTATTCCTTTGTAGCCATGTCAAAAGTGAACTCAGGGGAAAAGCTGTCGTAGTTCAACAGTTGTTTACATACAGCATTTGTACCTGACCAGGACACTGGTCACTGAATAGGGAAGAGTCCTGTAGCTGTTCTTTGTTGACACCTGAGATGACCAGCTGGACTGTTGCAGAACTCCTGAAACACTGAAATGGATCAGCAGAGTAAATCAACCTGAGGCTCAGTGAGAGTGTGACTGAAACACACACTGTCTCAAACACACATTCAGGCACACACACTGACTCATAGTGTTGTACTAGTGAGGACAGCAAACAGGTATGACGCAGCAGTTTTGTCTGATATAAAGGAATCCAAGAAAAGCCTCAGATAATCAATGATTGGAGGTGAACAGCTGAGTCTTGTCCTGAGGAGGTGGCTCTCCAGTGCTGAGTGATTCTCCTGGGAATCTTATCCTTAGGGTGAACAAGTCTTGGTCTCAGTGTTGTCAACAACCATCACATCCCAGTCCATTTCAAACCGATGACAACACCGAGACAGAGACAGGTTCACCCGAAGGATACCATTCCCAGGGAGAAACACAGCAATGTGATATATGCAGTCCAGTGCAGTGAGGAATGCTCTGATCGGTACATTGGAGAAACTAAACAACCACTCCACAGAAGAATGGCTCAGCACAGGAGAGCCACCTCCTCAGGACAAGACTCAGCTGTTCACCTCCACCTCAAAGACAAAGGACACTCCTTTGAGGACAACAATGTTCACATTTTAGACAGAGAGGAAAGGTGGTTTGAAAGAGGAGTCAAGGAAGCATCTATGTTAAGCTGGAAAAACCTTCCCTTAACAGAGGTGGTGGCCTCAGACATCATCTTTCTACCACATACAATGCAGTGATTCCATCCATTCCCAGGAAGTTTGCACATACTCACAGTAATCCCCTGAGGGGGACTCCTTCCTTGTGTATCTTGGGGAGTCCTATTGTGGCCAACCTCTACATGGAAGAAGTGGAGAGAAGAGCCCTGAGTTCCTATCCTGGAACCACCCCCACCCACTGGTTTAGATATGTGGATGACACCTGGGTCAAAATCAAGACTAACGAAGTGGAACGGTTCACAGAA
Organism: Parambassis ranga; assembly: GCF_900634625.1. NCBI lineage: Eukaryota > Metazoa > Chordata > Actinopteri > Ambassidae > Parambassis > Parambassis ranga. Next base: position 19,069,848 of record NC_041037.1, read on the forward strand.
CACATCAACGCAGTGGATAATAACATCAAGTTCACTCGCGAGGACACCAAGGACAACAATCTGGCCTTCTTGGACTGCACAGTACATATTGAGGAGGACAGGAGCCTCAATGTGGAAGTGTACAGGAAACCCACACACACGGACCAGTACCTGTTGTTTGATTCACACCACCCACTGGAACACAAACTGGGAGTCATCAGGACCCTGCAGCACAGAGCACAAACTGTACCCACCAGCTCAGAGGGGAAGAAGAAGGAGCAACACCACATCAGGAAGGCCCTGCAAACATGTGGCTACCCGAAGTGGGCACTCATCAAAGCCACAAAAACAAGACCCCCCAACAACAAGAAGAAGGACAACACCAGGCGGAGAAAGAACATCTCCATTCCATATGTGTCAGGAGTATCAGAGAAACTCCGCAGGATCTTCAACAACCATGACATCCCGGTCCATTTCAAACCTATGACAACACTGAGACAGAGACTGGTTCACCCGAAGGATAAGATTCCCAGGGAGAAACACAGCAATGTGATATATGCAGTCCAGTGCAGTGAGGAATGCTCTGATCTGTACATTGGAGAAACTAAACAACCACTCCACAGAAGAATGGCTCAGCACAGGAGAGCCACCTCTTCAGGACAAGACTCAGCTGTTCACCTCCATCTCAAAGACAAAGGACACTCCTTTGAGGACAACAACGTTCACATTTTAGACAGGGAGGAAAGGTGGTATGAAAGAGGAGTTAAGGAAGCCATCTATGTTAAGCTGGAAAAACCTTCCCTTAACAGAGGTGGTGGCCTCAGACATCATCTTTCTACCACATACAATGCAGTGATTCCATCCATTCCCAGGAAGTTTACACATAGTCACAGTAAGAACAAAGGGCTGTCAATCAGTCCCCCTCCGGCAGTTTCATAGTCGTTAGCCAGTCGTTAGACTCACCTGGCCCAGTCAGCCAGAACATCACAGGTAAGTATGGAAACATTTAGTGCTATTGTTTGTATGTTTTAAAGTTTTACCCAGACCCACCCACTGAGGTCTGTAACCACATATAAACCATGTTTCCCCACCAAACAGTTAGAACTTATGAAGCTGCTTGGATGAGCAGCGAAACGTCTTCTAGAAAACTCTACAAGTCCAGACGCCTTGCTTCAATCTTCTCTACGTATTCAATCGAATAAACATAATAAAAACAAATTTTTGAACTATCAAAGCTAGTTCGATGAACTTCCAAGAAGAAAATCACGTTTTGAGTGGAATCTTACGACACGGATCCTACGAAAAAATCATAGTTGGACATTCCCTGTCAACGGGCCCACTTTCCGGACCCTCAGCAAGTCCTTAAAAAAAGAAATCCACCTGTCGTCGTGTGCTTATAAGGACATAAGGCTGGGAGGAAATGGCAAGGCAAAGTCGTTTTGGATACTTGGGGGGATGGAAACACTCCAGTATCTTACTCATGCTGTGTGCCACACAGGGGCACTTATTTTCAGAACTGGGACAATGCAAGATGTTATCCACAGGGTGGGTGCTGTTCCCACTTGTAAACTGGGACTAAAGACCAAAAATTCAACCCAAATCGCAGTGCAGAACAGAACGAGGCACATCTTTAAGATTAAGATTTAATCCCCATAGGGAAATTAAGTAAGGTGGAATTGAATCAGGTCTGAAGCCTGCACCCTGGACCACCGAGGCTGATGGACAATACTTTTTTGATTGTGAGTACAATGAAGTACAAGAAGAACTAGAATTTTTTTTGAGTAAGTCAAGCTCTTGACTGATTTTTATTCATGTAGAAACCCAATAGACACACTATTGGATAAAAGATAGCAGTAAGTACTAAAGTCTGACTATCATCCACAGGGGGAAGTCTTCAGATGCCATGATGATCTCCACCTGCAGGCTGCATACTGAACCCCAGCAAGGCCCAGGGGTGGAGTGGGACAACTTTTCAGCCCAGGAGTTTAATGGCCCATTATTCACCACATGAAAAATTAGGCAAAAATTTACCACGTAATATAAATGTTTTATTACAGATAGATACCAAATAAATCCTGGCCTGCTTCTTGTCCCTGTGCCTGTTTTTTTTACCCTGGGCTACTACATACTCACTGGGCACTGTCACTCTTTCCCTTCTTTCAGCATCTGCTTCACCTATGAAATAATATATAAATGGAAATCCTAATGCCAGGACACAAACAGCAACTTTGTTATGTTAATGAATCAACACAATGAACAGTCCTGAAAAACAACTTTTGTTACATCTTTTTTACTTACCACTACTCCATTCAGCTGTGCCTTGGCCTTCCCTAATCTCGGTTTCATCAATATTGTCTGCCTGGCTTTGCTCCTCAGATGCTACAAAAAGCAAGCCCTAGAGGGACACCACTCTTGGATCCAAAATGGTGGCATGCGTTTAGCAGCTTTCACTCTCCTAGTTCTTTGTTGGTTTTGTGTTCTATATTGCACGTGCCACAGAGTTTTTGTAAGTCTTTATATTGTACAGTTATTAAGCTTTCAGTAGCCCTTTATAATTACTGCATAGTATAAGGCATTAGTTAAGAATGAGCAAATATTTATTTATTTCCGAAATTAATCGTTTGATGCATCATAATCTTTGTGGGAGGTTCCCGTTTATTGTTAACAAACGTATTTGATCATGATTACAAAAAAAGAAAAACGAAAAAAAAGAAAAGTGTCAGCGGTAAAAACCGTACGACCTCCCAGCTCCCATACCTGTCTGATCTGGTCACCTGAATCACCTGTGTTCATTTAAGCCTTACCCACCAACCCTAACCTGCCATCTAGTGACAAACAAAAGCAATAACATGTTAGCTTCATGGCTCCTACAACTTACTTCATTCTTTTATAAGCATCACTCCTACATTATTAGCCATTAGTATGTAGATTGTGGTAAAGGCTTTATACATCATTTATAAGTATAGCTATCATGTAGTTATTAATTGTGAATTATAATTAATGATCAGTTTATCATTTCTTAATGAAATGATAAATGAAACCATTTATAAACCTGCTATTTAGTAGTGGTTTGTCGTAGTGTATCGTCCACCTGCTGCTGCTTATTCAGAGTTCCTGTTGAACTCTGCACAGATAAAGTCATTATAGTGGGTGACTTTAACATTCTCAACAAACTCAGTTTCTTCACTCGCTGCTCGCTCACATACAAACAAGTTTCTGGATTGTTGTGTTACATTTTATTAAAAATATATAAACCAGTTTGTTGTTGAATATATTTACACACAGTCTTCATGTCATCCTGATGTTGTCACTACATTTAATACAATATGCACATTTAATGTGTAGCTCCCCTCCAGTTCGAATCACGACCAAAAGGACAACAATCTAGCTTTCTTGGACTGCACAGTACATATTGAGGACAGGAGCCTCAATGTGGAAGTGTACAGGAAACCCACACACACGGACAAGTACCTGTTGTTTGATTCACACCACCCACTGGAACACAAACTGGGAGTCATCAGGACCCTGCAGCACAGAGCACAAACTATACCAACCAGCTCAGAGGGGAAGAAGAAGGAGCAACACCACATCAGGAAGGCCCTGCAAACATGTGGCTACCCGAAGTGGGCACTCATCAAAGCCACAAAAACAAGACCCCCCAACAACAAGAAGAAGGACAACAACCGGTGGAGAAAGAACATCTCCATTCCATATGTGTCAGGAGTATCAGAGAAACTCTGCAGGATCTTCAACAACCATGACATCCCGGTCCATTTCAAACCGATGACAACACTGAGACAGAGACTGGTTCACCCGAAGGATAAGATTCCCAGGGAGAAACACAGCAATGTGATATGCAGTCCAGTGCAGTGAGGAATGCTCTGATCTGTACATTGGAGAAACTAAACAACCACTCCACAGAAGAATGGCTCAGCACAGGAGAGCCACCTCTTCAGGACAAGACTCAGCTGTTCACCTCCACCTCAAAGACAAAGGACACTCCTTTGAGGACAACAATGTTCACATTTTAGACAGAGAGGAAAGGTGGTATGAAAGAGGAGTCAAGGAAGCCATCTATGTTAAGCTGGAAAAACCTTCCCTTAACAGAGGTGGTGGCCTCAGACATCATCTTTCTACCACATACAATGCAGTGATTCCATCCATTCCCAGGAAGTTTACACATACTCACAGTAAGAACAAAGGGCTGTCAACCAGTCCCCCTCCGGCAGTTTCATAGTCGTTAGCCAGTCGTTAGACACACCTGGCCCAGTCAGCCAGAACATCACAGGTAATTATGGAAACATTTAGTGCTATTGTTTTTTAAGCTTTTTAAGTTTTTTCCCAGACCCACCCACATAGGTCTGTAACCACATATAAACCATGTTTCCCCACCAAACAGTTAGAACTGATGAAGCTGCTTGGATGAGCAGCGAAACGTCTTCAAGAAAACTCTACAAGTCCAGACGCCTTGCTTCAATCTTCTCAACCCCTAATAACAGTCCAATGATGAGTCCTGTCCGTCCTCCTGTGTCTGCTGGTGGACTCAGAGCTGGTTTGTCAGGGTATGTCTGAGCAGGAGCTGCTTTAAAGGACAAATGTGAGTTGAGACTTATTGATGTTTAAATGAACATGTGGACTGTTTGAATTGAACCTGATGCTGTCTGTCTGTACAGAATATTATACCGGTATGTTACAGTTAGAAGAACAGAAATCAGACAGTTCTCAGCAGACAGCAGCTTTAACTTACTCACCAGACTGTGAGGTCCCAGGAGGTGAAACCACAACCAGAAGCTGTCCACACTGCACACACACACAGAGTCTTCAGTCCTGAGTCTGGTCAGATGAAGTCTGATTTGTCCTTCTCTGAGGGCGTCTGTGTCACTCTGGACTCTTCCTGAAAAACTTTCATCCACAGACTCTGAGAGCTCAACACCAGCATGGACCTGATACAGGACTGATACGTTCTGTTTGGTTAAAAGCTGACAGTAGATATGAATGTCATCAGTCTTAGTCTCATTGTCTGTGGGGAACGTCAACTCCAGTGTGATGTTGTGGTTCTCCTGTGCCTGATAGCAGCTCTGTGTCACATTCACTTCAAATGCTGCTGCTGAGGAGGTGAGAATGAGGAGCAGCAGGATCATCGTCTTCTCTGTGAGAGGACACAGAGGTGAAGAGTCATCAGGTTCAGTCAGACAGATGTGAGGGAAGCTGTCAAAGATAAAAACCATCAGTCACACTTTTTCCAAACAGATCAAATCAAATCAATCTTTATTTATAGAGCACCTTTCAAACAAACTGTTGTAACACAAGGTGCTTTACAGAAATAAATAGGTTAAGACTCCCAGACACACACGTACACACACACACTTCTACTTGTACAAATGTAAAAGAAAATAAGAACAGGACAAAATATACGGACCAAGGAAACCCTGCCATTACAGAAGGTTTGCGAAGTAAGGAGACACTGAGGAAATACAACCTAAAATAATGAAATAAGAAAAACAAAAGAAATCCATAAAATCAAACAAAACAATAAGACTTAAAACAGACAACAGTGCAACAGACCTGTGCAGACCTGTTAAATAATAAATATTTAACATATATTTAATAAAATTATAATGTCATAAATAGTATATGATGATATATACTATGAATGTAAGAGCATTTCCTGAAGAAAATGCAAGTTTGATTACTGCAGCTGAAGCATTGCTTTGAACTGATATGAAGGCTTGCTCTGAATTGCTGAAGAATCTGCAATCTGAATTTAATTTGCTGAAACACGGTTAAGAATTTAGTTAAGAATCAGATCTTATTCTAGCCTGTAAACCTTCTCCTTATGTCCATCACAGACAAACAACAGATCATCAGCCAAATAATACCATCTACTGTAACTTTAAGTAGACAATAGCTTCCTTCCAGTGTTTTCTTTAAGTTGAGTCTAACATCAATTTAACGTCACCAAGAGCTCCATCGTCTCTACAGTCATGGCATGTGCGTAAATGCGCATGACTCTCTCTCCGTCTCTCTCTTTAAATAAACGTGATGAAGTTGTACTTATCACTTAATACTGTTGGTACTCACCACGAACCTGACTGTATGAAGAAATAAGTTGCTAAGATGTTAGCCTCCTCCGCAGCTGTGTTTCTCGTTCTTCCTCTCTGATCCTTCTGTTCTCCGCGTCTAGTCCAGTAATCACGCTCGAGATTATTTTCCGTTAGGACGGAAAATAATCTCTGCAGCTGTCTCTGTCCCCCTCCTAATGCGTTTCCAATGTAAAAACACCATCTAAACAACTTCTGTTTTTGTCCAAACCAAAGCCTTCAGACAAACAATATGGACACTGTCAGAATCACAAGATGTTACTCTACAACACAATATAATTTTTTTGCTATGATGTGAAACATACAGAAGTAAATGCTTATTTTCTGATTCTGGAATCAGATCTACTAATTCCAGCCTGTAACCCTTCTCCTTATGTCCATTGCAGATATGGCAAACAACAGATAATCAGCCAAATAATACCATCTACTGTAACTTTAAGTAGACAATAGCTTCCTCCTAGTGTTTTCTTTAAGTTGAGTCTAACATCAATTTAACTTCACCAAGAGCTCTACCGTCTCTATTGTCCCTGGGTTTACACTTCTCTGGTCTCTCTATCACGCAGAATGGAGTTCACCCCAATACGCGCAGACACAGACACACTTACACACATACAGCATGTGCATAAATGCACACAACTCTCTCTCCACTCCACTCCACACGCTTCTCTTTTTTTCCCCAACCGAAGCCTTCAGACAAAAAATATGGACACCATCAGAATCACTAGATGTTGCTCTACAAAGCGGTGCAATTTTTATGTCTATGATTTCAAAGATGTGGAATTGTCAGTGAGAAAATAATATGGCTGCTCTGCTTCTTCTTCTTGTTTTTGGTTTTACATTATGTCTTAATGGAAGAATGACCGGGACTCTCCCCAAACAGCTGGCTGTACAGGCAAAACGGTTTGGTGTTCAGTTTTAAGAGTCACACCATCACAAAGCTAACGAGTGTTCCTTCAAACTGATATAAAAATATCCCAGTTAGATGGAAGGTACAGGCCTGAGTGCAGGTTAGAGAGATTTTTTATAGGCATCTCCTTAGCCTCTCTGCCACTCTGGCTCTCAACATTCCGCGCAAAATTCTGAATACAAGTTTGATAGAGCAGCATCTAATAAGCGTTTTAAGACAAAACTGGAGTCTGTAGCTTGAAGAAATATTAGTAGAAGCACCTACCTTAGGAGGAGATACATTTGGCAGGTGACCCTCGTTGAAGGGCTCTCTCATAGACTTCAATGTTAAACGGCTTTTGAATTTTTATTAATATTTTGAAAATGAAACATATTTGAACAAATCCGAAAACAAGTTTAATAGCCCTTGAAGAGCTGAACAGAATGATATTTGAACAGTTTCTGTAGCTGAAAGCATGTGGCTAGTTACATGTTCTGAAGGCTTCTCCATAGCCAATGATAAAAAAGGGCATAAGTTGCTTAATATTTGAAAAATTATTTTTTTTTCCAAAAAAAACTTGAAGTTGAACCGGAATGTCCTTTGTGAGATGAATATTTTGATAGTTGAATGGCTGAAATCGATCAATGTATGCTGAAGATACGCTGTGCCAAAAAATGTACGGAAGAAGATGTTTATTTAGTTTGATTGCCTTGCAGCAGTCAAACTAAATAAACATAGGTGCTGAAGAAAAAGTGTGCAATTTGGAATGCAGGTAGAAATATACTTCTAAAGAAGAATGTGCAATTTGAAAATTAAAACCTAAACCTTCAGTCGGTGTTATCTTTGGCACAGAGATGAGGTATTAGAGTTCTATGGCATGAGGTAGGACAGATTTCTTGTAGCGACTTGTGTGATACACTGTGCTGTTGGTCTTCCAGCTCAGTCTGCGGCTCCCAGGTACTTGTATTCCTCTACCAGATCCTTACCCAGTATACAAAGGGGCTGTGATGCTGTTCCCTTCCTCCTGAAGTCATTCACCATCTTTCTGGTCTTGTCCAGTAACCCACAAATCTGTCCACCCCTGTACTTCTCCTCTTGTCCACCCCTTATACACCCAACAATTGCAGAGTCATCAGAAAACTTCTGTAAGTGACATGACTCTGAGCAACAGGAGTGGAGAAAGCACAGTGCCCTGTGGGGTTCCTACACCACTCATCACCACATCAGACAGGACACCATCCAGCAGGACGAACTGTGGCCCATCTGTCAGGTAATCAGTGATCCAGGAGACAGTGGACCCGCCAGCACCCATCAGCCGTAGCTTATTAGAACTTATTAGCAGCTTATATGAGACTGGTATGAAATGACTAAGGTGCAGAGAGAATGCACGGGGTAAAGTGGCTGGTGTACAGAGGTTTTTTTTTTTTTTTTTTTTGGGGGGGGTCAGGGTTCTTATGTAGGGGGAAGGTGGGACAGCAGGGAAAGTTCAGCTTCCTGACAGCCTGGTGGATGAAGCTGCCACTCAGCCTGCTGGTTCTGGCCCAGAGGCTGCACAGTCTCTTTCATGATGGCAGCAGACTGAAGAAACAGTGTGAAGGGTGGGTGGGGTCTGCTGTGATGCAGGGGGCCTTTCGGGTGAGACGGCTGTCGTAGGGGTCTTGGAGGAAGTGGAGAGGGACGGCGGTGCAGGCTCTGTACCACACAGTGATGCAGCTGGACAGGATGCTCTCAACGCCCCTCTGTAGAAGGTGCACAGGATGGAGGGAGGGGCTCTTCTGAGCTTGCAGAACAAGTAGAGGTGCCTCAGTGATGTGCACACCCAGGAATTTGGTGCTGCTCACCTACTCACGCAGCACCGTCGATGGTCAGAGAGGTGTGCTGACTGTGTGCTCTCCTGAAATCCACAACCATCTCCTTCGTCTTCTCCACATTCAGGGAGAGGTTGTGGTCTCTGCACCATGTGGCCAGAAGGTGCACCTCATTTCTGTAGACCTACCACAGTTGTGTCGTCCACAAACTTCAGAAAGATGTTGGTATTGTGTTTTGGCGTGCATTAAATATGTGCCAAAGAAAGCAGCTTTAAAACTCCAATGATGTTCTGATTCACTAAGATCAGACTAGACCTAAACCCAAAAGCAGACTGCTTGATGGAACACAGGTGTGAACAATGAGCTGGTGACCAGTGGAGCAGATAGGAGCTGCGTAGAAGATCACCACCTATAAGACACACAAACACTAGGAGAAAAGAGGGGGAAAAAACAGAAAGAAGAGAAAACACACAAAGACTTTTGAGTTGCATCACAACATTATGTTGTCTATGTGATGTCTAGGGATGTCCTGATCAGTTTTTTTTTGCCCTCGAGTCCGAGTCATTTGATTTTGATTATCTTTTTCCACTTTGTTGCTTCTTTGCCCACATCACAAAACTTATGGCTGGAACAGGGCAGGAGAAGGGGACATTTGGGGAGGGGGGCGGCTGCAACTCTGGCTTGCAGCTTTAATTAGTATTTCATTTTCTCTAGGGATGCACGATAACTGTTTTTTACAACCGATAACAATAACCGATAACTTCCTGCTTCTTGTAGCCGATACCGATAACAAACAACAATAGTTCCAATTCTTCAAATGAACCTTTACTGTTATTTCAAGTTAGTAAAACTCTGTTAACAATAAAATAAAGGGTTCTACAGAACCAAAAGCCTATGGCTGCTTTAAATGCACAATAGACCAAGGATTTCCAGTTACTTTTCAGTTACTTCTCTGAAATCAAAATGAAATGTGTGACTGTCAAATCAGTGTCAACGTTAACCCAGTCATATTAACAAGTGCATGATATAATACAAAAATAAAGCTTTCAGACATAAATGTAATGCACTAAAATCAAACATGTAATTGATAAATTTTGGTTTCTTTTATCATCAATCACATGTGCAGCAGCAGAAAACAAGCGCTCGTTGTCAACGCCAGTGCAAGGGGCAGGGGTTGGAAAACGGGACTTGTTGCTTCTCCAGTCTGGGCTCATGGGAAGCGTGGGCCCAGCGGTCTTGTCTCTAGTCAGCTGTTCACACGGATCGACTAGTGTCCATTGGTTTGCGCTCAGAGTTGCAGGTAGCTGATAATCTACTCCATAGACTGCAAGCGCTCGCTTTTGGTGCTCCTCAGCATGTAAAACGTGCTGTTCTATCGCGTGGATATGTCTGGCTGCAGCCGTGCTGTTTTCACTCCTAGTCGTGTCTGCAACTCTGCCAGATGGGGGGTACCGACTTGGGAGAGGTTTTTTTTCGCCCAATTGACACACACTCAGATATACTCCTTTGGCTCAGCAAAGCCTCGTTTACAGCCAGCTGTAAACTTCAGCAGAACAACAATTTGCGCAAATTGCAAATGCATCGTCTCTCTCTGAAACAGTGAAAAAGTCTGTTTGTTACCAAACCGCTATAAAAACAAAGAAGAAGAGGGCCGAGGTTAGGAGGGCAACAGCCAATGGCAACAGCCCTTTTCTTCTTCTTCTTTGTTTTTATGGTGGTTGGCCATGCAACAGCAGCATGTATTGTGTACTATGTGCGAAATTAATATTACTATTTTTCGTTCTATTTTATCGGTGAAAATTTTAATTATCGGAGTTATCTGAATGACGTCATTTTTTTCAATATCGGACCGATAATTATCGGTGGCGATAGTTATTGTGCATCCCTAATTTTCTCATTTAAGTTTCTAATTTTATCAGCTGTTAACATTTTGGAATGAGTAACTACAGGTTTGCTTCTCAACATAAAGCAGTTTTTTTCATGTTTAAAAGTGAACACCCTAAAAAGTTTTTGATTTGAAAGAGATTTCAAAACAAAGATAAAAGTTGCTTATGTAACATAGTCAAATAGGTTCAGGTTAAATCCTGCTAAATGGGACAAATACGCCACCTGCTGTCGCAAAATTGTGCCTGCATTGTGCAGCATAATGGAGCAAAGGGTTGTTCCTGTAATATGTCTGTCAAAGTCTGAGAAAAAAATGTGACAGTAGAGGGGCTGTATATACACACCTATACTACCTAACATTTGTGTCTTTGTGTCATGTTTTTGATGTCACAAATCAAAAACCAAATGTGTGACATCATCATTAATTCTATTAGCTTAAAATTAGACGTGTGGTCACTTTTGACTCGGTGTCAGACATCATCCACGAAGTTACCTCTCTCACAGTCCAACTGGGCACCTGATACGGCAGAAATGCAGTTTAAGCATCTTTTGTTTTTATTTTTTTTAACCTCCATTACATCCTGACAGACAGTTATAATGACAGTTTTAAAGAGATTAGTTTAATAAGATAATAAGCCAAGTCATTTCAGGGGTTGCATCAAAAAATATTTTTTACACACAATTCAACATGACTAATCTCTGTGACAGCAGTCATTTCACAACCAGTAGTCATACCGCATATACTTAATAGTGTTGAAAACTGAAAGAAAAATGCAAACTACAAAGGTTGTGGTTTAGTCCATAGAAGCAAAATAACCCTCACCTTTGTGAGTTCTCATGTGGACAGTTAAATGATCATTGCGCCTGAAAAATTTCCCACATGTTTTGCAAGAAAATGGCCGCTCACCTGTGTGGGTTCTCATGTGAACAGTTAACTCACAATTTTGACTGAACCATTTCCCACATGCGCCACAAGAAAATGGCTTCTCACCTGTGTGGGTTCTCATGTGGACGGTTAAATGATCATTGCGCATGAAACATTTTCCACATATATTGCAAGAAAATGGCCTCTCATGTGTGTGAATTCGCTGATGTCTACTAAGTTTTGACTGACATAAAAAGGATTTTCCACAAAGTTTACATTTTAGAGATGTTTTTTCTGGAGGAGAGTTTGGAGAGAGAGCCATGTCACCGCTGGGTTCTGATACAATGTGGTTACTTTCATAAGAAGCAGTCACTTTAGAGGGACCAGTGTCCTTTTTCAGTACATACTGCTTTCCCTCATGACTGGTGCAAAGAACCTGCTGTTCCTGTGGAGGTTCTGGTCCCTCCCAGTCCATACTGGAGTTCCCCTCCTGGTTACAGAGCTGCTGATCAGCTTGAATATTTTCATCCTTACAATTGTGTTGTTGAGAGAGATCTGGAGGGTTAAAGGAAACAAAAAAGCAGAGAATGTGATGATCAGAAAACACATTCTTTGAGGCTTCAATGACACGGGACATGTCATAATTTTGTATGTAAAATAACAGAAGCTGCTTCCCAGTTTTCAACATTGAGCCTAAAATAAATGAAGCAGAGCTCTGATTAGAATCCTACATGAGTCACAGGACTCACTGCTTGTTTGTAGTTCCACATACCTGTTAAGTGTAACTTTATCTTGGGTGTCAGGATAATGTTCAGCGGTGGGATATGATGGTTGATCTCTTCTTTGTTTTGGATGACAGTCGGTTCAAAGTGGTCCAGACTGGAGGATTTTTCCTGGTTACAGAGCTGCTGGTCAGACAGGATCTCTTCTTCCTTACAGTCATGTTGTTGAGGTAGGACTGGACAAAGAGACACAAAGACTAATGTGACAATGGAAACATCCTGGAACAACCAAATGAGTTAATGCAACAACATAAAGAGAATCTTACAAAGGGAAAAATCACTTTTAATGTTAAGTTCTGAATGATATCGAAAGGATTTTCCACAAGTTTGACATTTTAGAGATGTTTTACCTTGAAGAGCTTTGTGAGAGAGAACCATGTCATAGTTTGGTTTTGGTCCATCATAAGTAGCAGTTACTATAAAGGGATCAGTCTCCTCATACAGTGCATGCTGCTCACCTTCATGATTGATGCATAGTTCCTGCTGTTCCTGTTTAACCTGTGGAGGTTCTGGTTCCTCCTGGTCCAGACTAGAGTTCTTCTTCTGGTTACAGAGCTGCTGGTCAGCCAGAACATCCTCCACTTGAAAACTGTGTTGTTGAGGGAGATCTGCAGGACAAAGGGACAGAGGAAAATAGAGAGTTTATGTTTTTTCCCATCATAACAGCTCATTTGTCTGAACCTCAATGATGGTTTCAACTTCCAGTAAGACAACTGTAAAAACAGTTCAGCACAGCGATGAAGATTCATCCAGGTCATTTCCTTTTAAAAGCGTGAAGCAGGACAACTGGACTTGTCAGAGTTTCTTGAAAATGTTTTGCTGCTCCTACAAGCTGCTTCAAGGATTTGAACAGTTCAGCACCTTCTTACACTAAAACAAATGATACACTTAAAGCTTTCTTGTTTTTACAATTGGTCTGACATTTGGAAATTAATTTAGGTATTTATTCAGAAGGTGTGACTGACTGTGGCTGTTTTTAACCAAACTCCACAACTACAGTCCACAGCAGCTCTCATTGACCCTTCAGAGTGCTGAAGTGAAAAATAAACACACCTTTACTGTCACATCATGTTACTTTTTCACGGAGGTGGGAAATAATGTAAATTACATTTACTTGTGTTACTGTAATTGAGTAGGTTTTCTGTGTAATTGTCCTTTTTAAGTAGATTTAAAAAAATCTAAATTTACTTATATATATATATATATATATATATATATTTAATGTATTTTCCGTCCATAAACACATAAACATAATCAGCTTCTTCTAACATTTGTTATATGTGCTGTGTGATCACTTTAAGTAGGGCTGGGCAGTATGACCAAAATTCTATATGAGAGCTCTAGAGTGCGACCTAATTTCTCAATGGTGCAACCAAAAAATATCAGATGTCGCACTGGTACAACCAGCTGTTAGAGAGAGATACATTCTCCGCGACTGTTAAAAGTCTCCCTGTGGTCCAACAGACACACATCAGGCTCATAAACCAATGGTCTAAACCAATCAGAGACTGTGAAGGGCGGGACCCTGTGTGTGTGAGTGTACATTTGCAGTCAGACCGAGTCCGCCGAAAATCCAGAAGAAGAAGAACATGGACATACGTTGCGCAGAGCGCACGCTGTGTGACAAAGCTTGTTCCATACTCCACGAGAACGAAGAAATCTGTTTGTGCTCCTGAGGTGATGAGAACGCGAACAAAGTTTGTCTCGTCCCGGACTTTTTGAAACGTGTGTGCAGAACTCATACGGCCCTCTCACTGCAGCGCACACAGACAGACAGACAGGGTTTAAAGACGTTTCGCTGCTGAACAGCAGAAACCGCAGTTCAGGTGAACATACAACGGAGGATGAGGATTTGTTGCTACTATGTGGGTTTTGCTAATTTGCTGTTGACCTGAATGAGTGACGATAACGAGCCGGTAATGTTCAGGGAGGGGGCGTGACGTGCTCGTAGCATTATAACAGACTGAACAACAGGTCTGATGGACAGTGTTATCTGACCTGCGTGGTTCCATCCATGAAGGCTGAGTCACTCTGACTGACAGCACTCAGCTAGTTTTATGGAGTTAACGCCCATTTAAAAAGTATTGTTATTATCCTGCTATAGCGGACCATTGTCTGCCAGTATGATATCTGCATACAGCTAAAACTGTAACAGACAGAATGAAGAGTCTGCCAGCTGGAGCTCAGCTTTAGAAAGAGAGGAGGCAGAGAGGAAGAGAGGTGAGGAAGATGAGAAGAGATACTGTAGCTGCATTAGAAATGTGTTGAAGAAAACAAAATATATATCTCAATCACAAATATTAAATAAAGGTGTATATGATCATTTTTTAATTTTAATTCACATTGCCAGATAGATAAGTGAGGAGTGACTGCCAGAAAATACAGAGAGAAAGCAAACAGGGAACTGAAGAGTGCTGTATTGAATCTTCATTATGGATTTCTGACAGGCAGACTAGGCTAGTTTGTCCATAATATGAATGAGTACTATCAGTATTAAAATATTTTAACTGTGTTCATTATACAAGATCCAAATTCATTTTAGGATGATATGTGATTATTAAGCCTGTTCATATAAAAATGTAGCCTACTGATGTGTACAAAATTATATGGACAGTGATTATGAACAAACTGCGGTGTTAAGTGTGTGGGTGGGTGTTGAGATGCGGTGCACCTAAATTTTGTGCTGGTGCACCTAAGAAAAAAAGTTAGGCGCACCAGTGCAAAAAGTTAGTCTAGAGCCCTGTATATCACAGTGTTTTTATATTATTATAACAGTGATTTATATTATTTGACAGTATTTTCTCTCCTCATGCATAATGTGTTAATGGCATTGATTGTGAGAAGAATTACTGCAGTAGAGTAGTTATTCTATTCTATTCCAGGTCATGAGAATTGTACAAAAAAAAATCCACATTAGTATTACATGTAATACAGTAGGCCAGGGGTGTCCAAATTACGGCCCGCGGGTCAACTGCGGTTGGATTTTCTATGGCCCGCGGCTTAAAATGTCTTAAAAATCTTAAAATGTGTTATTTTTGGCCTGCCAGCCAAACATATCATACAATCATAAATCATACAAAATCAACAGGCAATTCTTACTTTTGTTTTTAACTTATTGTGTAACGTTTGCATCATGATTCTCTGAGCAGAACATTATCACTCTCTGTCTGCATCGTGGTGCATCACGCAGTGCTGCAGGGCTTGGTTGTTGGTTCCAGCTACGCAGAGGGCTCCGAAGGTGCACAACACCGGTTCAGCACTTCAACACAATTCACCAGAGACTAAACATGCTTCTGCATACAGCCTGCTATCAGAGACCGTCTGTATTGTACAAGTGAAGTTCTCCAAAACTACGTAGCCCCTCTGTAAAAAAGAAATAAATTGTGGCCACGAATTATGTATAACATGCGCACGATATATTGTTATTAGTTGTATAGTAGCCCTATTGTAATTCATGGACGGGGCGCATGGGAGCGGGCTGCCCGGCCAGAGAGAAACCTCCCTGTGCAGCATTGAGCGTCCCTCTCTGGGGAACGTGCCGGAGTACTGGGGGGCTCCAGGAGCACAGGGTAGTGAAGCGGAGCGTCCCTCTCCCTGTCCATTGTGTCGCTCCCTGCTGCCAGCAGCAGGATGCTAGACCCATTAGAGAAGTTGAAGCGACATGATGGAGAGGGAGAGGGACGCTCATTGCTCCCTGCTGCACGGGGAGGCTGCGTCCTGACCGGCAGCCTGCTCGGGCCTTTTTACCAGCGGCTGGATAAAAGCAACTCTCCAGAAATGCGAACATTTGTAAACCATGAATTAAGTTTGTGTCGTGTGAGCAGAGTGTGATAAACTGTGACTTTTTATTGGAGCAGCAATGAGCAGTCCGTCCTTGCTTGTTAACGTTCTCTGTTGTTAAACTGTCAGATGAACAGTGAGACGCGTCACTTCTCTCAAAAAGACTCTGTCATTCAGTACACATCTGTCGTAAGGCACATCATTACGTTTTTACGTCTCGTTGGCATGCACGCAAACCTGTGTAAACATTAAATTACCAGACCCTTTGAGATCAGCACTAAATGACTCCCACCTGGTCTACCTCACATTTTACTGATGTCTGCTGCTCCTAAACCAGATCTGCCACATATGATCAGATCTCACCTTCACAGTAGAATCAGTAACTTGCCTGTTGCTCTGTTATCACAACCACAAAGTTTCTGAATGTTTTAAATTTATGCTGTAAATTCAGATAACATTTACTGATCTGTTCATCTGAATGCTACGATGTTATTTTGTTTGCTGTGTAAGATGTAACATTACAAAACAGTATACACAGTTTTTATTGTTTAAAATAATGACATCGGGGACTGTTGGCCCTCGGAGAGTTTCGCATTATCAAATCTGGCCCTCTCCGAAAAAAGTTTGGACACCCCTGCAGTAGGCTGACTTAATATCCAGTAGCATCGTGAGTACTTGAGGCTTTTTCCTCAATTAAGATTAATGAATGATTGTTTTTCTTGTTTTAAAAAAAATTACAAATGGTGTGTGTGGGTGGGTGGGGGTAAGGGGGAGGGTAGTTAAGTTATACTCAGCTTCACTCGTGGCTTTGAGTGAACACAGACTAGATGAAGGAGGTGGAGTGACGTGACATAAGCTTCTTAAATACTCAACGAGGACAGAGACATCTGTTCAGACAGCTGGAGAGCAGAACGCCATTGAGGCCTAATGAGAGCTAGCATATACCAAGCCATAGTGAGCTGCTGGCCAGGGCCAGCAGAAGTTAACTGGGAAACCGGCTGCACAACCTTCACTGGCTTGTGTTGCGTCTGAGGTCTGACTGTTTTGATCAGCTGATCATACACGTGGAGTTCCATGCTGGCCTCAGATGGCCCTCTGGTTTACAAACTACGCAACTTCAACACCCACAACATGGTTAAATGATTTTTTCTGAGTTTTTCTTCATCGTTTTGCTTTTTTATATTTATTGGTGGTAATACAGCTAATACAGATAAATGTCGGGAGATAATCGGTTGAACGCTACGAAGACATAGTTTCAATAAATATGTGCGTCCACACGTATCCACACAAAACCACTGAAAATGCTGTAGTACATATGCCAGGCCGAAGAGTGGTGCTATAACACTACTATAGAAGCACACAAAAAACAGTAAAAAATTGACATGGGGCACAGTGTTTCCCACAGACCAGTTAGCAATTTGTGGTGGCATCTTGGCACCAGGTTCGAATCCTGTTTAAGGCATCCTGTAGCTTCAATGAGATCGATCCCTTTTGTTTTTGCATTATTTTTATCTGGTATACCAGTGAACTAGCGAGCGCTCTTTTCTTTGTCCTTTTACCCCTTTTTGTTGATTATAGGGTTTTGGTTGACCGGCATGGGACCAAACCAAGTGACTGAATTAAGACATTATATTGTCCATTTCATTGGACAATATATTGTGGTGTATGGTTGTAAATATGTGGGTGGTGTTTTTTGTTAATATACTGATTTCAGACAGCTCCTTGTGGCTGTGTTTTGTGAATAAATGATCGAGCATTAAATAACATGAATAATATAATTAGATATATGGAACTACTAAAGGTACGACAAGGCAACCAACTCATAAATAAAACAGCTTTTGGTTTTATTATTCTTCATGTGACTATGAGCATATAACGTAGTTTATCTCAGCGGTAACCACGCCGAATGGTTTGCTGCGTTACTAACTCTGCCTATGCTGAATTAGGGTGCACGATGTTCCATTATCAATAACGTTGACCGCCGTTTCGGGTTTTCTTTCAACAGTCTACAGGCGTGAGGCATTGCACATGGAGAGGAGGAGCGTGCGGATCAGCTACTGTCGATGTGTGTGCGCATGTGCGCTTGTGTGTACGCGTGTGTTTGAATGAGAACGGGAGGGAGAGAGTATATATCTAGGAAGGATAGCTATATTAGGAAATCACGCTGGCAAAAAAAACCACAGAATTATTTTGTGGTGGAGGGTGTTGATTATGTGGTGGTCCGCCAAGTATTGATCTATGTGTGGGAAACCCTGGGGCATGCACACAAAACTCATAAATATCATGGTTCATGGAACATGGATCTAAAAACATGATAGTTAAAAAAAAAAATCATCTTTTTATCTATCTATCTATCTATCTATCTATCTATCTATCTATAGGTCTGTAACCATTTGCTTCCAGCCAAGTTTAACCTTTTATTGCATGGCTTCTGTTGCATACAGGAATCTAGTGTTTGCTGCATAGGGCTAATTTTTACCATAGAATCAGAAAATGTAATCAAAAGTTTCCTCGATTACTTTCAGCATGACGAACTTAACAAAAGATATGTGAGATCATGTGGTAAAAATATGAAGGAGCTGAGTTACTGTCGACGTGGTCAAATATGCCTTTGAAAATAGCAATACTGCCTGTGGCATTTAATAGCATAATACTGGTGGTATTTCCTGGTAGAGACATATTACCACTTTAATGGTTCCACATCAACTCTCCATCCGAACAGTGATGCATATAAGTTAGACAGTTTTTGTTGCAAAATTCCTACATGCAACAGAAGACATGCAGTAAACGCTTAAACTTGGCCAAAAGCCAAAATCGACCACAAACTTAAAAAAAAGAACTAAAATTTATTTTGCAAATGATTACACTTGAAAACTTAGATTTCTGGTTTTCTCCATAATAACGATAAATGTACATTACTGAATTTCTTAATAGATTAGATTAGATATTAATTCCATTATTAATCCCAGTGGGGAAATTAAGTTGTAGTAGCAGCATATCAAAAAAACAATAAATACAATAAACACAAGCAAAAACAAAAAAAAGATAATAAATGTCTGTGGGGGTCATCAGGCTAATGTGCCTGATACTGCGTGATTTCACATCGTATAGTCGATAGTTGACTTATCATAAAACAACCAAACAT
Organism: Parambassis ranga; assembly: GCF_900634625.1. NCBI lineage: Eukaryota > Metazoa > Chordata > Actinopteri > Ambassidae > Parambassis > Parambassis ranga. Next base: position 19,089,078 of record NC_041037.1, read on the forward strand.
TTTTAAATGTCTTAAAAAGTAACTCAAATTATTTAAGCTGTAGGACCAGTTAGTCACCCACCTATTCACCTCAACTGTGCAATATCTGTTATCTTATTTTAATTCTATTGTATCTTTAGTGGTAGTCTCACTTTATACTGTATTTACAGTATCTGTGCTGTTGCAACAACGCTTTCTACACACATCTTAATCTTAAAGATTCCCTCAGGGATGATTAAAGGCCTTCTGATTCTGAATCTGTAAAACAACAGTTCACCCGCCACACTACTTAAGTGCTTATGGAACTGCTCGGCGCTGTACTGACGGGAGCCGAGTTCCAGTTTCCCTCCGTGCAGCTTTCCCCGGATATACGTTCCTCTCACACGCGAAAACAGCGCTGCAGTCAAATTATGTCAAATTCCGCGTTAAAAAACATAGATTCCATTTTAATCGGCCGATTCCGTGATCGCGGAAATCATATGCTCCTATTTGTAGCTTAAAGTCATGAAGTCAGTGTTCTCCTGTTAGAAACACTATATGTAGAATGTGCACTCTTTTCAAACAGAGACGTTGTTGTTACGTGCCGTTGTCATGTTTACATACCTATTCTGTGTAACTTTATCTCAGGGTTCAGGATGGTATCCAGCAGTTTGCGCTGACGGTCCAGCTCTTCCTCGTACTGGACGATAGTTTGTTCACACACTCCCAATATTTCGGCAGCAGCAGCAGCTAGCCGCTCGCTGATAAAACCTCTCAGAAACTCAACAGTAGCCATTCAGGTTCAGTAAAACGCTCACAGCGGCTACACGTGTGTTCAACTAGCGACTGTTACTAAGGATGGTCCTCTGACACCCGTGGCTCCGACACATGCGCGGTAGCTCATGAAGCAATTGTTTCGAACCACTGTGCCGAGGCTTGCCTCGGTCACGTGACGAGTGACGTTTGAAGCAGTTGAGCGCTTCGAGCGGCATACGAGTGATGTGATTGGATCGGGTTGTGAATCGCTTGGTGGGATCGGGTGTGTTGAGGGATATGACTATATATCAATATATAGTAATAGATCAATCAGTTAGATGGTGAAATATATTAGCTACATTGATTGATTTATATCTTTATTCTTTAAATATGAGTTAAATATATTACTTAGATGCAAACGATTCACATTTATTTTTTATTATTTATATCTAAGAATTTCATAGCATTAAACACAGTTAATCGCAATTTGTCATTGTGTACATTTTAGTAGAAGAAAAGTTATTGATCACGTTTCTCTTGCATGTGTGTGTGTGGAGGACCTCTTGCTGATTCGTGTATTATAAGTTTTAAACCCGTAAACTCTCGCACCCAAACCGACAATGATTCCCCTACACCACCATCCAGCCTTGTTCTCCACCGCAAATGCTTTAATTGTGTTAAACATTTTAAACGGATTAATCATGATGTTTGATTAGCCCTAATTATTATGTATCCACTTCAAATGTAACTTTGTAACAATTGTGTGCAGTGAAACTGAAAATTTAATGTATTTTATTGTGTCAGCCATGTAGTGTAGTCGAACGAGACTGCACGGCGATTCAAATCCCAAACAATCCATGAACCAATAACACACACCGCAATGCATTTTAGTCACCACTAGATGTGCTACTCGAGTACTGTGTCATTGAAGCCTCGAGTAATGAACCTTTTTCTTGAATCAGGTGTCGAAGCTTCAACAAAGCCTCGAAAACCCATCACTAACTTACTCTCCTCTTCTGCTTTGTTCCTTCTTCTTTTTCATTTATTGGTGGTTGGCAGCCAATTTAGTTGCAACTTCGCCACCTGCTGGCCTGGAGTGTGGACAGTGGATTCCACAGGAAAAAAAACATTATTTACATTAACATTATTTCTAATTTCTATCACTGTGACTTTCTTCTTTTTCTTCCTCTTTCCTCCGTTATTTTCACTCTATTCCTCTAGCACGGCAGTAATGCACTTTAAATACACTATGATGTCATAAATGGCCCAAGCCAGTATCCATAATGAGGCCCCTCATATACAAGATGTATATGCATGCAGTGAAAGACTTCCACAACAAAATTAAAAATTAAAAAACATGAACTATCTGAATCAAAATTGCTTCATTTTATTGGTGCAACAATCAATACATCTATATTTTACCTTTGTCAGGGAGGTTGCGGACGGACTCAAGTGCAAGACGGGAGACCGGCAGAGGGTTAAATTAAAATAGTTTATTGTGCCCAAAAACACAGTTCAAAGGTACCAGACCTCAGGGCAAAACATAAGCGCGGCACAAGCCGGCAGGAGGGAAAAAACACACAGGGTAGAGTCACCAAGGTTCTCAAAAACACAAACTCAAAAGGTCTCAAAAATTACACTAGGCAGACAAAATACAAAAATACAAGGCTCAGAAAAATACTCAGGCTACTGGAGAACCGGACGACTGGTCAGGTTGTAGACGAGACGAACTGGCACCAAGTGAGGGGAAGACACAGACTATATACACAGGGATCAGGGCAGACAAAGGGACACAGGTGAGGCACATTAGGGAGGAGCAGGTGATCACCAGGAGAAGGAGGGAGAACACAAGGAGGGGGCAGTCAAGACACCTGAAATGAGAGGGGAGTCAGTGATTTCAAAATAAGGCCGGAACTAAAAGGCAAACATAATCAAACAAAATACAAAGCAACCGCCCTGGCTCACACAGGGACCCTGACAGTACCCCCCCCCTCTAGGTGCGCCTCTCGGCGCACCCCCTGGTTTCCCGGGGTGTCTAAGGTGAAAATCCTGGATGAGGGAGGGGTCCAGGATGCGGGAAGCGGGTTGCCACGACCTCTCCTCTGGTCCGTAGCCTTGCCAGTCAACGAGATACTGGTAGCCCCTGCCCCGTCGTCTGACATCCAGTAGTCTGCGAACGGTGTAGGCTGGCTGACCGTCAATGATGCGGGGTGGAGGCGGAGGCACAGGAGTGGACTGAAGAGGGCTGGTGATGTGAGGTTTGAGTTGGGATACGTGGAACACGGGGTGGATTCTCATGGACCTGGGGAGTCTAAGTTTAACGGTCACGGGGTTGATGATCTTGACTATCTCAAAGGGTCCAATGTACTTAGGAGAGAGTTTCTTGGACTCGGTCTGGAGCTTAATGTTGGCTGTGGAGAGGTAGACTGTCTGGCCCACGGAGTAGGCGGGTGCTGGGGTGCGGTGCCGGTCAGCCAGCCTCTTGTTGTTAGCAGACGAACGGAGCAGGGCAGCCCGGGCCTCCCTCCAGATGCGCCTACACCGCCGGAACTGATGTTGAACAGAGGGAACTGCCAGCTCTGCCTCTTCTTCTGGAAAAAGGGGTGGCTGGTAACCTAAGGAGCACTCAAAGGGGGACAGTCCAGAGGCGGATGAGGTGAGGGAGTTGTGAGCATACTCCACCCAAGCGAGGTTAGTGCTCCAGGTCGACTGCCGGCGGGCGCAGACGCACCGGAGGGCGGCCTCCAGGTCCTGGTTGGTCCTTTCGGTTTGACCGTTGGTTTGGGGGTGGAACCCAGAGGAGAGGCTGGCCGTGGTCCCGAATGCCGCGCAGAAGGCTTGCCAGACTTGGGAGATGAATTGGGGTCCACGATCTGAAATGATGTTAGCAGGCAGTCCATGCAGTCTAAATAAATGTTTGGTTATGAGCTGAGCAGTCTCAAAAGCTGAGGGAAGTTTGTTGAGTGCAATGAAATGGGCCGCTTTGGAGAAGCGATTACCGTCTTACCCTTGGACGGAGGCAAACCTGTGACGAAGTCAATGGCTATGTGGGACCACGGCCGGCCAGGCACAGGCAAGGGCAACAGTTCTCCAGCTGGCGGTTTGTTGCTGGCTTTGCATTGAGAACATGTGGGGCAGGCTGCCACAAACTCCTTGATGTCTTTAGTCATGCCCGGCCACCAGAAGCGTCGGCGGAGAAAGGACTCAGTCCGCCGGGCGCCAGGGTGGCAAGTGAGGCGAGAAGCGTGGGCCCACTGAAGCGTCTTGGTGCGAGTGGATCTAGGGACATAAAGACGGTTAGGGGGCCCCCCACCAGGGCCCGGCTCCAGTGCCTGGGCGCCCCGGATTTCCTCAGCCAGCCGCCAGGAGAGTGCGCCCAGCACACAAGAGGGGGGCACTATGGTTTCAGGTTCAGTTTTTACCTCAGCTGGCTCAAGTTGCCTGGATAGGGCGTCAGGTTTCACATTTTTAGAGCCAGGGCGGTAGGAGATGGTAAACTGAAACCGACTAAAAAACAAAGCCCACCGCACCTGTCTTGAGATCAGCCTCTTCGCAGTCTGGATGTACGCTAGGTTTTTATGGTCCGTCCAGACTACCTACGAAGGGGTGAACCGCTCCCTCCAGCCAGTGACGCCATTCCTCCAGCACCAATTTGATGGCGAGGAGCTCTCTATTTCCCACATCATAATTTCGCTCCGCTGGTGATAACCGGCGGGAGAAGAAGGCACATGGGTGCACTTTGCCATCAGATTTAGACCGCTGGGAGAGAACAGCCCCAACCCCTGAACCTGAGGCGTCCACCTCTACGATAAACTGGCTGGAGGGATCAGGCTGGATCAAGACAGGCGCGGAGGTAAACAAGGTCTTCAGCCGGCAGAAGGCTGCTTCCGCTTCGGCTGACCAAACAAAGGGCACAGAGGGTGAAGTGAGACCTGTCAGAGGTGATGCTACGGCACTGTAATTGCGGATGAACCGCCTCAGGAAGTTGGCAAACCCCAAGAACTGCTGGAGCTTAGTGCGATTGACTGGCGTGGGCCACTCCAGCACTGCCTTCACCTTTTCAGGGGCAGGTCTCACTTCTCCCCCTGCCACAACAAAACCTAAAAACGAAACAGAAGGGGAGTGAAAGTCACATTTTTCAGCTTTGACAAATAACCTGTTCTCCAGCAGCCTTTGGAGCACCAGCCGCACATGCCACCTATGCTCGGTGATGCTCCTAGAAAAAATCAAAATATCATCCAAATAAACAAACACAAAACGATCCAAAAAGTCCCGAAGGACATCATTGACCAGTGGAGCAGGCACTTGCAAATCTTTCTACATTGAATGAGGGCTGTCTGGTGATGTTCATATATGCAAAAGTCACCACCCTATTTCTGATGAGGATGATGTATGACATGTAAAATGTACAAACAGAATCCAGAAAGATTTTTCTTCATAAGGACAGGAAGAACCAAGACAAAATCCAATCTTCAAAAATCTAGGTGTCAATCATAAAGCGGAGAGGTGTGTCTGAGTGCTATGAAAAGAGGAGCACACACACATGTGTGCTATCCTGCATTAGATGTGGTGCATATATATATATATATATATATAAACACATTACACACAGAAAAATATATCATTTAAATGTAACCCCTTTAGCAATGTTATATTTGTTTGTATGTGGTCAGGTCTGTCCAAAAGAGAGGACAATGACATCATGTGTACATAGGAGCTTTCAGCAGTGGGAAGAGCTGCAGGTTTGGAGACCCTCTGATCCAGTCCATAGCATCACAGATTAGTCCTTGTCAAAGTGGTTCAGATCTACTGTATTGTAACTGTAATTGTTAATCTGCTGTGCTGTTTAACAGGTTTATAGAGCAGGATGGCAGAATTTGGACTGTATGCATACCAGGAGGAAGTGGTTGAAAGAGGCCTGGAGGGAGTAAACATCATTATTTGGCTGCCAACAGGAGGAGGAAAGACACAAGCTGCTGTGTATGTGGCCAAAAGACACCTTGAGACTACAGTAAAAAGTGGTGGTCCAGGAAAACAAGGTAAACAACAGAGAGGCGAAACACATTAGGACACTGGCTGTATCTTTTAATCCTTTCTCTACTATAGGTTCACCTTGTCGAACAACATTTCTCCAAAGAGTTCAATCCTGCTCTAGGTCAGAGCTACACTCTTGAGCAGGTCAGTGGAGAGACTGATGAGAAGAATTTCTTTGGGTTAGTGGTGAATGAATCAGACCTGGTAATCTGCACAGCACAGATCTTGTACAACACTCTGAATGACAAGGAGAAAGCAAAACATGTGCAACATTCAGGACAAGTATTTTTAAACTAATAAAATGAGTTGATAAATACATAAAATTGAAAGACCATCACCATGTCTCAATCTTCATTAACCACTAGGTGTCAGTGGTGGTTAGCTAATGTTTACACTAGCAGATGATTCATTTCTCCTGGGACTTTGTTACCTCTAAAAAATGGACTGAGCCATGTTTGACATTCTTTTCACTGCTGCCCAGTGGCTCTGTGTAAACAGGGTTTAGTTTCAATACACACATAATCACATATAGTCACCAAATTTTGCATAATAACCCTTGAGCAAGGCACTTAATCCCCAGCAGCTTCAGGGAAGTGTCTTGTTATGCCACAGCAAGAGGGTTAGTTAGACTCATGTGCAGGAAACATTTCCTTAAAGGTGGAAAAAAGGGATCAGAAGAAGTTTATTTTCATTTATGTAACAGTTGAGTATGCATTAAATTCATATTCTGCCTCTGATCAATATTTGTTTGAACGTTTGTATGTTTATATTTACCTGCCTCTTACAGATAACTCATTGATTTATATTATTATTATTATTGTTGTTATTTACTTGATTGTTGTTTTAATTTCTTTACATGCTGATAATGTTATTGTTAATTCATTCAGTTTACCATCATTGCTCACACACACACACACACACACACACACATATTAATATTATTTTTTTTAAACCACAGTATTTTTTTCCTTCTCACTAAGGTTGTTCAACATTTGACAGCTAAACTAAAATCTTTTTACAGTTAAAAGTCTAAATCTTACAAATTAAACAGAACACTCCCCGCCTGGCGTTAATCGATGCCTCTCTCTAATAACAAACCCAAACCCACCATACGCTCGCATGATCCACCAAAATGAGAAGCATGAGGGAGATTAAAAGTCCATGAACATCCTTGTCCTAACAGGCAATCTCTGACTGCTGTATTGTTTACGTTGGAGGGTATCTGGAATTCTTTGCTTGCACCAACAAAATTGGTGCCACAGTCTGAATAGAGGCTCTTCACTGGACCTCTGATGGCCAAGAACTGTTGTGTGTTGGGTTGCTGTTTGTATTTTGTGGCGCTTGGTGCTCTTTGTCCGTCCTTCCTGTAGGGGGCTCTGTCGTCCTTTTGGCTGGAGGCGTGGGCTGGAACTACTGTGGGCGGACTTAGCTGATCTGGTTTCCTGCAGGTGGCTCTCTTAAGCCAGAGCAGTCCTCACCTTCAACGTTGGATTGTCACCTTACGTGGTACTCACTAGTCGGTGTTCTCTGGACAGTAATTACTTTGTGAACTCAGTTGGATACTGAATCTTCTTGTGAATTAATACTTGTTTGCTCTCGTCTTCAGGAACTCACCTCGTGGATCTAAAGCTCACTGTTCCATTCCTCTGTGACTATCATTAAAACTCATCTTACTCCGCCAACTCCTCGTTGTCCTTCTTTGGGTCCAAAACACAAACCTTAACAAGAACTGTCTAAGTGAGTTAATGAAGCTGAATGAGTTCTGAATGAGCTTTCAAGAGAGGGGAGCTCTAAATCATGTCCATCCATTTGTAATTGAACAGCAGCCTCAAGGACCTATACTTCTGCTGTGGCAGTGGCTGCTTCTTTCTCACATTGAAGGAGTTCAAACTAAAAAGAAAATAAACAAATAATCATGAATATTCCACTCATCTTCACTTAACTCCCCAAATAAACTTTCAAACATATACATCATATTTGTGCACCATCAACTAAGACTAGCACAGCTAGCAGACACAGTAAACTAGAAAGAAATTGTTGGGTGTATGTGCTGCAGGGATATTATTTTAGGTTTGTTATTTGTATTCATGTTAGTAAACTTGATTAGTTTGAATATAATCTGTAAGAGAATAGATATAATTTTAGGAGGCCCCTTAAGGGTGAGCCTATATGTATGTGTTAAGGTGATACATTAACTGCCTTGATGTGTTCTATAAGGCTGATTAGAGGAAGCTGGCAGTGCTGGCTCAGGAAATGGTCAATTTAGCAGAGGTAAACAACTACTTTAAGGAGTTAAGATTTAACCCAAAAGCACTCACTCTAAATTGAACCCGTTCCCCTAAGTTGACCCCCTGATAAATGTATGTAGAACACCAATGGAATGTGAGCACTCAGGGACTGCCCCTGGTGTATATAATGATGTGTTTCGAAGGAACAAAGGCAGATGTGTGTGTGCCAGGGTCCTGATCATACACATCTCCAGATCTGATGTTTTACTTCATGTTCATTCAATAAATAGTTAATTTGAGTCCTACTATTGATTCCTCTTTCGCTCACCAACCAACTTGGGACAACAGGGTAGTTGAAGAAGTTTGTCTCAACAAGTTGCATATAAACTACATTTCTAATGAGCATACAAGATACAGTGGCAAGGCAAAAACGGGCGTGGGGAATCAAGCTGTTTGTGTTGGCTGACTCAAGCAACAGCTACACAATAAATATCACTGTTTATGCAGGCAAAACACACACACTCATGGTGCATGGGCTGTCATATGATGCAGTGATGAACCTGATCAGGCCATCATATCTTGCAACAGGTTACCATGTTTATATGGACAATTTGTTTACAAGTCCCCAGTTGTTCCTTGACTTGGCCAGCATCAAATTTGGAGCCTGTGGAACATACAGGGACAACAGAAAGGGATGTCCAGCTGACAGGGAAAATGCCCTCACCAGAAAATCAGAAAGGGGTGCAGTGAGCTGATCAGGAAAGGCCCCATGCTCTTTGTGAAGTGGATGGACACCAGGGAGGTGTCCATGTGCTCCACAGTCCATCCAGCAGTTTCTGGGGAGGTGCATGTACACTCAACAAAAATATAAACGCAACACTTTTGTTTTTGCTCCCATGTTTCATGAGATGGACTTGAAGATCTAAACTTCATTCCAGATACACAATATTACCATTCCTCTCAAACATTGTTCACAAATCTGTCTAAATGTGTGATAGTGAGCACTTCTGCTTTGCTGAGATAATCCATCCCACCTCACAGGTGTGCCACATCAAGATGCTGATCTGACATCATGATTAGTGCACAGGTGTACCTTAAACTGCCCACAATAAAAGGCCACCCTGAAATGTGCAGTTTTGTCTCACAGCAAAATGCCACAGATGCCACAAGCATTGAGGGAGCGTGCAATTGGCATGCTGACAGCAGGAATGTCAACCAGATCTGTTGCTCGTGCATTGAATGCCAATTGCACGCTCCCTCAATGCTTGTGGCATCTGTGGCATTTTGCTGTGAGACAAAACTGCACATTTCAGGGTGGCCTTTTATTGTGGGCAGTTTGAGGTACACCTGTGCACTAATCATGATGTCAGATCAGCATCTTGATGTGGCACACCTGTGAGGTGGGATGGATTATCTCAGTTATCTCAGCAAAGCAGAAGTGCTCACTATCACACATTTAGACAGATTTGTGAACAATGTTTGAGAGGAATGGTAATATTGTGTATCTGGAATGAAGTTTAGATCTTCAAGTCCATCTCATGAAACATGGGAGCAAAAACAAAAGTGTTACGTTTATATTTTTGTTGAGTGTAAATACACATGTTTTGTATGGTGAATATTTGTATATGTGTATGTTTTACCAAATTTCAATTTTATGCTTCTTTGTTCATATTTGCTACCTATGTTTACTTTTTCCAGTTTTTATATTGTATAGTATTTTTCCATTCGGATTTAGTGATTTGTGTTTGTTTTGGGGCCCAATATGTTAATAGAGTAGGTTAAACTTTAAAATAATGATCAGATCTTATAGGTAAGGTTGACAACATTTACGAACATATGAACAGCTATACAACTGCAATCTTTGTTTGCAGAAGTTGAAAACCTTGGAAAAGAACAGCCTTGCAGAGCTGCAGAGCTTGCAGAGAGTGTGTTGCCACTCTGCAACTTAAGTGTGCTCAGCTTGGCGATGTGGTGGAGCCTCGGTTTGTGAAAGACAGGTTACGACTTGTTTGATATTCCACTTTTTGCCACATGCCAGATGGGGGCGGCGGTGATGCAAGATTCAGTGCTCCGTGTTTATATATCTTCGCCTTCTTGCTAACCAGTGCACCATGTGCTGTCCTAGAGTGGATATGTCAGTTGCGTATTCAATTCAATTCAATTCAATTCAGTTTTATTTATATAGCGCATATTACAATCAGACATTGTCTCAAAGCGCTTCACAGGAACCCCCCTAAGAGCACTGTGGCAAGGAAAAACTCCCTTTAAGAAAACCTTGAGCAGGACCCGTCAACTTAAGGGGGAACCAGTCCTGCTGCTAGTCAGAGAGGATGAGGGAGAGAGAGAGAGAGGATGAAGGAGAGAGAGAGAGGAGCAAACATGATACAAACATGATACAGTACAGAGCAAACATGACAGCAAGATGAAACAGTGATTATATTGTAATAGATATCTATATATATCGTTAGTCCATAAGTAGGAATAGTAATTTGATAGCAAGGATGAGCAGCAGGGGCTAGTGAAGTCGATGAGCACAGGAGAGCTCAGGGACCAGACTGCAGGTCAGCATGCAGGTCTTGAGACCTGCAAAGAGAGAGAGCGAGAGCGAGGCACAGAACTACAAGGAAGACAGTAAACACAGATTATGAGACGATATTACTAAACTGGAGAGGGTCCAGGTGAGGCCTAACAGTAGGCCGGAGCTGTTCCAGAATGAGTCTCTCCAGGGTCTTCATGATGTGTGACGTCAGTGCCACTGGTCGGTAGTCCGAAGAACCACTGGGCCGCGGTGTCTTCGGCACCGGCACTATGCACGACGTCTTCCACAGCACAGGGATCCTCTGGAGACTCAGGCTCATGGTGAAGACCCGGTGAAGCACTCCACAGAGCTGGTCAGCACAGTCTTTGAGGACCGCAGTGTCAAATCTGTTAAAGAACAGGTTTAATTCATTGGCCCTTTCCACGCTACCATCAACCCCTCTGGTAGCTGGTCTGAAACCTGTGATGGTCCTCATGCCGCTCCAGACCTCCCTCATGTTGTTCTGCTGGAGCTTCCACTCCAGCTTCCTCCTGTAGTGTTCTTTAGCCTCTCTGGTTTTCATCTTCAGGTCTCTCTGAATGGCCCTCAGCTCCTCCCTGTTGCCACCTCTGAAAGCCCGCTTCTTTTCATTGAGGATGGCTTTGATGTCCTTTGTTACCCAGGGCTTGTTGTTTGGGTAACATTTAACAGTCCTTGTTGTGACGTTGCAGTCAACACAGAAATTGATGTAGTCAGTGATGCACCCTGTAAGCCCATCAATGTCCTCACCATGCGGCTCACAAAGCACCTCCCAGTCTGTTGTCTCAAAGCAGCCCTGCAGTGCCAGACAGCTGTCCTCTGACCATCTCCTCACTGTCCTTGTGGTCACAGGCAGCCTCTTAAACAAGGGCTCGTAACAGGGGGTGAGGTGAATCAAGTTGTGATCCGATCTTCCAAGAGGGGGGAGGGGGGTACAGCTGTATGCATCCTTCACGTTTACATACAGCAAGTCCAGGGTCCTCTCCTCTCTGGTCTTACAGGTCACATACTGGGTGAATTTGTCTATGGAGACGTGGTTAAAATCACCTGAGATGATGATGAGAGCAGCCGGGTGTTCCGTCTGAAGTTCGGTAATTGCCGAGTGGATGACGTCACAGGCCACTGTCGGGTTAGCGAGTGGTGGGATGTAGACTGCGACGGCGATGGTGTGTGAGAACTCACGGGGCAAATAGTATGGTCTGAGGCCAACCGCTAGCAGTTCAATGTCGGGGCTACAGATACGGTCCTTGATTGTAATATGACCGGGATTGCACCATCTGTTGTTAACAAAAACAGCAAGCCCACCTCCTTTCCGTTTACCGCTCTCGGTGCAATCCCTGTCAGCTCGAACCGTCTGAAATCCCTCGACGGAGACGTTGTTGTTGGGAATATCCACATGTAGCCATGACTCGGAAAAAATCAACAGGCTACTCTCTCGGTATTCTCTCTGGCTCCTGGCTAACCCTGTTAGCTCGTCCATCTTGTTGTCCAGTGATCTCACGTTGCCCATGATCACAGAGGGGAGACACGGCTTGTATCTCTTCCTCTCCAAAAGTCCCTGTTTTTTCATGGACCGGGCTCTTTTCCTCCTCCTTAGTGATCCTTTCCCTCTGCAACCCCGGTGTGCCTTCCTCCATAGTTCAGCTGGAATATCCTCCCTCGCCATTACTGAGCCGGCCGGCTTCAGCGCCATCAGCTGATCCCTGGTGTAAACAAAGCATTGTTGCTGAGCAACGGTCACGTTGCAGAACAAAAAGAGTAATTCTGCCGTGAAAAACCAGACAAAGACTCTCCACACCAACATGTTTAGTGAGGTTATTAAAGTCTTGCCGCTGTTCAAAAAGAAAGTCAAAAACTAAGAAAAAAACAATAAAAGTAGGAAAAAGTAGGCGAGAAACGCGGAGCAACTGAAACAGGCTTCATGCGCCGTGACGCATGCGCACTAAGACATAAAATAAAACATGCGTTAAATGCTTCAGGCAATATGCTAACTTAACTGTCCACATGAGAACCCACACAGGTGAGAAGCCATTTTCTTGCAAAACTTTTTGTTGCAAACCTGTGGAAAATGTTTCATGTGAAATTGTAGTTTGAATGTCTACATTATAACCCACACAAATAAGTCATTTTCTTGCTAAACGGGGGAATTGTTTTAGGCAATGCTGCCTTGCTAGATTCCGAGGATGAGGATGAAGAGTGAAGGAGTTCTGTTCGTGGTCCTTTGTTTTGTCTATTGATTAATTCTGGTTATTGGTTATTTTAGTATAGTTCGGGTTTCGTTGTGGGTTTTGATTGTACTCTTGTGTTTCTGGTTGTTTTAGGCTCTTGTATTTTCCTGTTTTATTAAAAACATTGCACAGAAATGGAATTATGGGAGTGTCTTACACTTGGATTAGGAGTTACCTGGAGTGGTCTTAAGTTATTTTTGTGGGGGTGGTGTTTCGCTCTCTGGGTTTTTGTTTAGTTGTATCTTGTTTGTTCTTGTGGTGTTTCTCTTGCCTTGTCTTGTGCTTCCTGTTTTACTTCCCTGCTCCTTGTGTATATAGTCTCTGTCTACCCTTCACACAGTGCCAGTTCGTCTTGTGATGTCTTGGGATGTCCGTTGGTTTGTCCCCTCGTCCAAGCCTTGCCAGCCTAACCTCGGATCGCATTCTCCTGGTACTCATCCATGCCATGTTAAGTCCTGTCTTGCTTTTTGCTTGCTGCCTTGTTTTGGATTCCACGCCTTGTGGGATTTTCTGTTTATGAGCTTTTTGATTTTGGCCCTCCTGGCCTACAAATAAAGACTGCTTTGCTTTTTAAACTGCTCTGTGTTACCGCATCCGTGTCCTCCTCCTGCACAAAGCCTGACAGTTTGATTTTTGATTAGTTGATGTCACAGTTATTTTTTATGAAAAAAACACAAAAAATTAGTTATTTTCCACAAACCAAAAGTTAGGTGGCTGAGGCATTAATCTGTCATGGATATGTCATAGATTAGCCAAAATATTGATTTTATTGCATCATTACTTTTTGTGTAGTATCATTACTATCATCATTTAAAATTTACTACCCTCTTAAGTCACTTGTGGACAAAAATGTCCCATTAACTCCCATTAAAACCACATTTTTAATCTCATAGCCACTGCAAAATGCAATCATGCATTCTGTAATGTTAGTGTTTCATTTTTGAGAAAAATAGTAAAATTTGTCATTTTTGTTGTTCACCATAAAAATCTGCCATTTTCCCCCATTATATGCCTATATGAACAAAATACTTGTCATTTCATTAGTTTTTGTGCTTGTGTTGTTGAATTTAGAAGGCTGTAGGTGTGTGTGTGTGTGTGTAGGTAGGTGTGTGTGATTGAAGTAGACAGATTGACCTTAGCGTGACCCTACTGTAGAACTTGCAATGTGCTGTCGTACAGCCGTACATGCACTCTTCATCACCTTGCACCAATTGTTGGTGACGAATACTGTCTAAAAATACTGCAGTAATACTTCTTTACTATTTCCACTGAAATAACTTATTCAGCATCAGATTTGTCAGAAATTTTACATACAATTTTGTAACACAAACATTCAAAATGAAAGTTAATATTCAAATCAGAACAATGTGTTACTGGTGTGTTCTGAACAGTGTCACAGAAAATTAGCAGATGGTGTTAGGATTCTGTGTTTCTTGATTTGTTTTCTGTTTAGTTTTCATTCCTGCCCTGAGTCTGTGATCTGTGTTTGCAGTTGTCTTGTGTTTCCTGTTTTATTTTGATAGTCCCTGTGTTCCTGTGTGTTTTACTTCCTTGTGTTTCCTGCCTTTAGGATTGCTCGCCCTGCCCTGATGTGTCTCACCTGTGTCTTGTTACCCTTCTGTATTTAAGTCCTGTGCTCCCCTTTGTTCTTGTTATTCCGTCCGTTAATCCATGGCGTGTTCCTGTGTGGTTGCCATCCTCCCTTTTGGATCTCCATTTGGGTCCAAACTCCCCCAAAACACAACAGATGGATCTATAAGTCCTGTAAACAAACTGTATGGCCTACAATTTTGGAAAATGTATGGAACAAAAAGTGTGTGTGTGTATGTGTTTGCATCCATGCGCTCGCATGTGGAGGTGAGTGGAATTTTGAGAGTTCAATCCTTCCAACAGGTCTTGCAGCACAGGATTTTGTGCTCTTTGCAGGTGAAGTTGCCACACCGGAAGCAATAGGTGTTGATTTTGTTTTTCCTTGTGCACATCCAGCACCTTCCCCTCTTCTTTGAGGAGCTGCTGGCAGTGTCAGGGGCCACTGTAGGAGCAGCTGCTGAGGCCTGTAAATCCTGCACCATAGTAGCAGCAAGCAGTGTACGAGGGAGGTGCTCTCTCCTCATTTCTGCAGACACCAGGTTTTTCCCCAGCTCCACCAAGAAGACCCTCCTCTTGTGAGTCTTTGCATGGTTCCAGGTGGGATTCACAGCAGTAAAAAGCACAAAGGAGTTGAAGGCAGACACATCAATCATATTGAAGAAAAGAACCTGCGGCCATCGACGGGTCATTCTTCTGCAGCTATAGGTGCTGATAACCTGCAAAACACCAAATTCACAAATAAGCATAAAAAAATCACCAAAAACAGTTTACTCAGACCAGTACATTATTTAATCAGAATCAGAAAATTAAATAAAAATAAGCAGGCTAAATTTGGAAAAGATGCATGCAATAATAAATATGTAAAGGCTCATAAATTTTCCAAGTTGTCAACACCTCCTTTGCAAGAGTTACTTAAGTTTCCTTTTCTCCTCCTCATTGATGGCTGTGTCTTGATGTTTGCTGCTGAGAAGGAGCACATTTTTCCCCCGTTTGGGAATGTAGCTCACCGTTGTGGTTGTCTTTGTAAAGGCAAAAATGGAGGACAGCACAGGTCTCCCTCTCAGCTGCAGGAGTTTGGGTGGAAGCTCAGGCTTACTTTTTCTAATTGTCCCAACCAGGGCCACTTTCCTCTTCAAAAGTTCCTGCAAAAATAAATATGATGTAAAAAAAGGATCAAATATGACAGTGAGCCCCTGAAGCTGCTCTGTCCAGGATGTCTCCAGGACGACGCGTTTTCCCGGGTTGACCTCCACAGCATCACCAGCAGCCTTTCCTGTATAAATCTGGCAAATTCCAGGCATATGAAGCGGCAACATCAGCAGTTACCCAGATTTTCACCCCATACTTTGCTGGCTTGCTTGGTATGTACTGGCGAAATTTGCACTGGCCTTTGAAAGGGACAAGTTGCTCGTCAACACACACATCTCTTCCGGGGTTGAAAAGCATCAGGAGGCGATGTGTAAACATCTCCCAAACTGAGCGGATGGCGGCAAGCTTGTCTTCTCTGAGACGGGAAGGTCTGTTCAGCTTGTCATCAAAGCGGAGGGTAGAGTTGATAAGCCTGAATTTGGTATGATTCATGGTGGCCCGAAAGATTGCACGTCCACTGTGGTCATCCCAAAGGCTACTGGTGGATTCCCCCTTGGATCGGTACACACCAGCTAAAATCAGGAGTTATGCACGACACGACTTCCATTAAGATTTGTCATGCTGACAATAGGTTGGATGAGTTCTAGAGTGAAAAATAAATTAAAAGAGGACTCCACATTGAAAATCCTGGACATAGCTTGTTGGTCCTGGAATTAAACCTGTGGTGGCAGGAAGGTAGTGGGTAGTCTCTGCATTATTAGGAAACCATACTTGCCCACTTTTTGAAGTCCATTCTGTTGCAGATTCCTCTGTGTCTGCTCAAATCTCAGAGGAAAGGTCAGAAGAGGAAGAAAAGGAAGCAGAATGGTCTGACTCCATGAAGTCCTCATCAGATTCTTTATAGGTGTCTCTCTGCACGGATCTCAGTATCACTCGCCTTGCCGCTTCCAGCTCCGCTGGCACGTGTAGTTGCTCACACCTGTGCCATCCTTTGCATGTGTTTACGCCACCTGACTTAAAGGAAGAGGCTTGATGGATCAGGAAAGCAACTGCCCTCTGCAGTGACTCCCATGTTGAGAAACATTTAAAGCGATTAGAGGTGAGTTTACCTTCACTTAGATGAGTGGCAAATGTGGTCACCTGAGGCCTCACATCTATGTCCGTCTCAGGGTCCACCAACTGGAATAACTCACATGTTTCAGGCTGGTGTAGCTTGTAGAGGAACTCTGGTCCTGTGAACCACATGCTGTTAGTGAGCTGCGATGCAGGCACAGATCTAGTGGCTAGATCAGCTGGGTTTTGATCTGTAGGCACGTAGCACCACTGTTGTGGAGAGGTTGTTTGTCGTATGCAGTGAACACGGTTGTGCACATACACAAAAAAACGCTTGGACTCATTATGTACATATCCCAGGATGACTTTGCTGTCACAGTAAAATGTTACAGAATCTGGCTTGTGGTCAAGTTCTTCCAGGATCAGTTCAGCCATCTCTACTGCTAGCACAGCTCAAGACGACGGATGGTTGGCTCAGGCTGGGGAGCTAGCTTTGCTTTTCCAAGCACAAAGCCCACTCTGCACTGACCATCAGCTGTTACTGTTCTGAGGTAAGCCACTGCCCCAATGGCTCAGTTGGAGGCATCTGAAAAAAGACAGAGTTCAGTATACATGGTGTTAGAGAGAGATGTCTGCTGCATGTATGCTCGAGGGAGATGGAGACTGCTTAGATCTTGAAGGGACTTTTTCCATGTTTCCCACTTGTTTCTCTTGTCTCCTGGAAGTTCGGCGTCCCAGTCGTGGACATCTGTAGTGAGTTCTTTCAGCAGCGCATGTCCTTTGATTGTCACTGGAGCTGCAAGGGCCAGAGGATCAAAAAGACTATTGACTGTGGATAAGACCCCGCGGCATGTGTATGGTTTGTCGCTGACAGCCACTTTGAATGTGAAAGTGTCCTTGTGAATATCCCAGCACAGGCCAAGACTTCTTTGCACTGGCAGTGTTTCACTATCGAGACCTGAATCTTTTAGGCCTGCAGCTAGGTCATCTGCTGGGAAGGCTTTCATCACTGCAACACAGTTTGAGGCAATCTTGTGCAATTTAAGATTTGACTCTGCCAGTGATGCTTGTGTGTGTTTCAGTAGGTCAATGGCCTCGGATGCTGTTGGCACTGAGATGAGCCCGTCATCCACATAAAAATGTCTTTCTACAAAGTGGCGTGAGTCAGGCCTATACTTTTGCTCACCTTCCTGCACAGCTCTTCGAAGCCCATATGTTGCCACAGCAGGAGAGGGGCTGTTCCCGAACACGTGCACATACATACGGTACTCAGCTACTTCCTTCGTCAGATCATTATCTTTGTGCCAAATGAATCTCAAAAAGTCTTTGTGGTCTTCTCTCACAAAGAAGCCTTAGAATATTTGCTGGATGTCGGCTGTCAGAGCAATAGGCTCTTTTCTAAATCTGAGCAATACTCCTAAGAGTGAGTTGTTCAAGTCAGGACCAGAGAGCAAAACACTGTTGAGTGAGTGGCCACTTTCTTGTGCACTTGAATCAAACACAACTCTGATCTGACCTGGTTTTTGGGGGTGGTACACTCCGAAAATGGGCAGATACCAGCATTCTGTGTTCTCAAGAAGAGGGGGGGGCGCTTTCAGCATGTCCATTTTCAAAGAGCTTCTCCATAAAGCTAACAAATTGTTCCTTCATCTCAAGATTTTTGTTCAGTGTACGCCGCAGGGAGTTGAGACGAGAGAGGGCCTGTGCATGGTTATTTGGGAGGCGTGGCCTGAGTGATCTGAATGGCAAGGGTGCAATCCAGCTGTTTTGTTCACTTCTTTTAAACCCTGTGTGCATGATTTCCAGGAATGTCTCATCCTCAAAAGACAAAGCAGGTTTGTTGTCATTTGCAGTTCTTGTGAACACATTCAGTCCAAGATTGTCTTCAGCATACAGGCTGACTGCGATATGGTTGGAGAAGTCAGACTTATGCTCCCCGCCATAGCTTGCCTTATCTTTAACATGGATGGATTTCTGACAGGGTGTCATGAGAGATGGACGTCCGTTCTGGAGGATATTTGTCTTATACACAGATATTGTGGGCTTGTGGGCTCTGTCTATGCAAACTTCCCCCACTATGACCCACCCCAAGTCTAGACGCTGGGCGAAGGGTGCGTCGTGAGGTCCATTAATCTGTTTATTAGTCTGTCACTTTGTGTACACAGATAATATCTCTCCCTAACAAAATGAGAATCTGTGCCTCAGGATCGAGCTTCGGGATGTGAGGGGCTACAGATTTCAGATGGGCATGAAAAGGGGCGACCTCTGGTGAGGGAATTTCTGACCTGTTGCTTATGATCTCGTTGCACTCAATGAGTGGGGGCAAATCCAGGCACACCCGGCCATCAATGGCTTCAACCTGGAAACCGACTGCCTTTCTCCCGACCATTTCAGTGGTGCCAGAACATGTCTTCATCATGTATGGTGCACAGCTGCCGTGGATGTTGAACAGCTGGAAAAACTCAGACCTGACCAGCGAGCGGTTGCTCTGGTCGTGAAGGAGGGCATACATTTTCACAGCACACTTTCTTTCACCTCGGAGAAAGACCTGTACAAGGCATATCTTTGCACAGGAAGAGTCAGGAGGCCATCTCCGCAGACCTCAGTGCACCTTGAAGTTACCTCTGCAGGAGAGCTATGCTGGTGCGTTATGTGTGGCTCCACCACAGGGGATGCGGCTGGTGAGAGGGTGGTGTCTGGGTGCAAAGCTGTGCAATGATCATCGATCTCACATTCGTTGCAGTTTAACCTGACTGCACACTCCTTTGCCATGTGAGTAGGAGAGCAGCACCTGAAACATCTTCTATATTCTTTCAGCAGTTTCTTGCGCTCAGAGAGTGGCTTCACTCTGAAACCTCTGCATTTGATCAGAGGATGTGGCTTGTTGTGAAGGGGACAATTTTTTGCTGGATCACTTACTTCTGTCTCTGCTCTTTGAGTAGTGTTCAAATCAGCTCTTGCTGTGACATCAGTCTTGTGAACAGATATGGCAGTCCTAAGACCCTCATGCTTTGTTGGAGCTCTTTCGTTGCGCTGATGGAAATGGCTATTGCTGGGCAGGATAAAGCTGGGGTCATTTCTGGCCTTTGCTTCACACCGGACAAAATCCGCAAAGAAGTCAACTATGGGATTGCTGCCCCTGGGTGTGTCAAGATAACTGAGGCCTGGTAAGTATCCATCTGCTTTCGCTGAGAGTATCTCTAGAAGCAAGTCACTTAACTGTCTCAGCTTAACATTCTCTTTTGAGTTCAAGCGAGGAAATTCATCTAACCGCTTGAATAGAGCGCTCTCTATCACTTCGGGGGTGGCATAACACTCTTGAAGCCTTGTCCAGGACAAACAAAGTGCTGCTTTGGGGTCAGAAACATAGGCAGCTCGAATCCTCTTAACATGGTCAGAGGACTCCTTTCCTAGCCATTTAATGAGCAGGTCTAGCTGTTCACTATCACTTAAATCTAGGCCTCTTGTAGCATTAAAGAAAGAGAACTCCCAAGCTCTGAAGCTTTCAGGCTGGTCATCAAACTTAGTTACCCTACACTTACTAGCTCTCTACAGGCCAAATACTTTGCAAACTATCATGTCAGGGGGCTGAGTGACAGGAGACTTCTGTGTATCTGGCGTGGGAGGTGTATAGCCTGAGTGTTTCTCATACCTGTATAGAGGGTAGCCGTGCTGATGAGGGGCTTTTGGGGGAGAGTGAGAATACGAGGTAGGATGCCAGGGCATAGAGGGCAACTGTTCAGGTGCGGGCAAGTATTCATTGTGTTGTATGGCTGAATATACTGAGTGAGCATCATGGGGGGAAAATGGCTTAACACAGGGTTCACCTGTCTTGATGGGGGAGAGTTCTTTATGTGAAGAGGGGGTGCTGAATCAAATGCAGGTAGGAGGTGGTGAGTCTGGAGGGGCTGCGCTGGTGTGTGCTTGTTGCTCCACATATGCCTCTGTCCGCCGGTGTACTTCCTGAGGTGTCACGCAGCTTCTGCTTCTGTGTCTGTCCTCACATTCCATTTCTGCTGCTGCTTCCAAAACTTCAGCCTCTGCGTCAGCAGCTGCCACTGCTTTTTCCATTTCGAGAGCTTGTAGATTAGCCTCCAGTGTAGCCTTTTCCAGATCTAATCTGGCCTTCTGCTTCTTGAGTTCTAGTTCCTTCTGCATGAACACGGCTCTGGCACGTGCGGCTTCGGCTGTTGCTCTAGCTTTCGCTGCTGCTCCTGCCACCGAGGCAGATGAGTGGTTCGAGCCAGACACTGATGGCGCAGTTTTGTCTTTAGTTGTTGCTTGGTTCTCCATAGTTGCGCTACAAATCCCTCTGACTTTATGACTTTTTACTGTACTGTCCTGTCTATACGTGTTGTGCTGAACAGCGTTAGCATAGACTTAACAGCAAGCCAAACTCCTTTTCAAGAGCCAGGAAGACGAGCACACTTGCTCCTTTATTTTGTTTGATGATGTCGGCAACATTGAATTGGAGTAAAACTGAATAAAAACAGAAAACAGAAATCTTACTAAAACATATCATAATCTGACATCATTTAGCATTCAAACTAACGCACCTGACAGGTAATGTCATGCAATTGACAGGAACACATTCATTTGTTTAAGACATACAAAACATCATACAAGTTAACAAGCTCTTTGTATCCAAGTCATCAACACATAAAGATCGCATAACAGTCACAGTCATTGCTTTCTGAAGGGTAGCTTGAAACTGTTCACTTTACTTTAGAACAGGGGGAAATGTGTGGAGAATTGGTGTCATGCTAGCATTCGTACTGAGCATTAATTAAATTAATTATTAGTCCCACAATGGGGAAATTGCTTAAAGCAGCCCAGCAAAGAACACCATACACCAGTGAGTACACTAGAGGCTAAGCGGGTAAAGTGCCTTGCCCAAGGACAGGTCACAACAGTGACTAGGGAGGAGTTGGGATCGAACCATCAACCTTCCAGTTATTGGACAACCCTGCTATACCACTGAGTCACTGCTGCCGATGCTAAATGCTACACTCGCTGTTGGGGGCCCGATGGATCTAACCGGTGGTCCTGGAGCTCGACAGCTACGATGCCGTCGGCTGTTTGGTGGACCCCGCTCAGCTGCTTCTGCCTCCTGCCAGCTGGCAGGCACGAACAGGTAGACGTGGTGTGGATCATCAGAATCTCTACTCACTGAAACTTGTGTCGCCCTCGACTGGCAATCTTAATTTAAATCTGGCACTGCTAAATTTAAGGTCCATCACCAACAAAACATTTCACCTGAACGACTTCTTTACCTCACGTAAACTGGACTTTATGTTCCTGATGGAAACTTGGCTGCCCCCCGCTGGATGTAATTATTTTAACTACTCCAGCTTTGAGCCGCAACTCTTCAGCTCCCCGTGACTGTTCTCTGTGCGGTGGTCTATCGGCCACCAAAAAATTAACAAAGACTTTGTTCGGGACTTTGCGGACTTTGTGTCGGGTGTCACTCTTAAATATGACCACTTTTTCATTGTTGGTGATTTTTAATGTGCATGTCTGCTGTGAGAGCAGACCTCTGGTCAGAGACTTTCTGAGTGCCATTGACTCTTTTAATCTCACCCAGTCCGTTTTGGAGTCGACGCATGAGAAAGGCCACACTCTGGATCTTGTGTTGTCATATGGACTGAATGTACAGATAACTGAAATCGGACACTCCCTCTTATCTGACCATCTACCTGTGTTATTCTCCCTCTCTGTGTCTGCACCCGCCACCATGAACACCGCTCCTGTTCGCTGTCTCCGTGTTTTTAATCCCTCAACCCCTCAGCTGTTTACCACTGCTTTTAAAAACTCCTTTTTATATTCCCTCCACAGTGTGGATGATTGTGTAATGATGTTTGATTGACTTTGCGCTGAGATTTTGGATTCAATCGCGCCCATGACTCTCAATCCATACCTTAGTCAGAGTGACTTAGAGAAAGTCATCCATGCTTTTATAACCTCTCGCTTAGACTACTGTAACTCCCTGTATATTGGAATTGGACAGTCAGAGCTTCACTGTCTGCAGCTGGTCCAAAACGCAGCGGCTCGCCTTCTCACTGGGACAAAAAAGCGCGAGCACATTACGCCAGTGCTTTCCTCACTTTACTGGCTACCAGTGAAGCACAGAATTGATTTTAAGATTCTTTTATTAATTTTTGTGTGCTTGCATGGGCTGGCCCCGGATTATTTATCAGACCTTCTGGTAGTGCATCGGCCCTCCAGAGCTCTTAGGTCTGCTAACCAAATGGCTCTGGAGGTCCCCCAATCTCTTTTAAAAACTAGAGGTGACCGGGCCTTCTCAGTCGTGGCTCCCACTCTGTGGAATGCTCTGCCTCTAGCTGTGCGGTCGGCAAATAGCCTCACCACTTTTAAATCTCTACTTAAGACTCACTTGTTCACCTTGGCCTTTGCCTGAGTATTGGCTGTCAGGGTCTGAGCCAGGGCTTTTATTTTGATAGTTTGTTTGTTGTGTGCATTAATTTGAGTTTTACTAGTTACTTCCTGTTTTATTTTGGTACTTGTCTTTTCCCTTGTGTTTCAGGTCTGTTTACTTCCCCTGCCTCATGTGTGCTCCCTTCCCCCTCCTGTGATTACCTGCTCCGCCCTAATGTGCTTCACCTGTGTCCTATAGTCTTCCCGCCAGGGCCGGTTCTAGACAGGCATGTATGAGGGGGCAGTCAGAAATGTGAAGGGGGCATCATGTGTACACTTCATGTTAAAGCACTTTTGTCCTCTGGTCTTATAGTGACAATATGTTCCTTGCTGAATTGGGTTGTTAGCTGTGTCAAAAGCCAGCCTGGAGAAGTGGATTGCACTTTGTCAGGCCTTTATCTTCAGACCTGTCCAACTTGTGAGTCCCACCTGAAGACTAAGCTTCTGCTGGTATAGCACTGAGGCACGCAATCCCCCTGACCACTATAAGGTGGATCCCTCAGGGGAAAACAAAAAAAGTAAAGTAAAATATCCTTAATCCAGATTTTATTAATCAACAACATAACATTTATCTGGATGGTCTCATTCTCAAAAACATTTAATCTAAGGTAAGTTTAAGTTTACAAAACTAAAAGGTAGTCTTATAAACACTAAAATATATAAAGCACAGCAGATAGGCTATAGATCATGTAATGAACAGGCCTGTCACGGTAACAGATTTTGCTGGGTGATTAATTGCCAAGAGAAATTATTGCGATAACATTGTCGTTTTGAGACCATGTTCAACTAATATAATAATGACATATAATGCAAGTACACCCTTTCAAAGATTAATAAACTTTAATTTCTAAAGAACATTTAACACTGGAAAGGCCCCCAATCATCAACATTATTATTATTATTAATGATAATATTAATACTATGTTAATATAATGTTGATAATATTATTATTATGAGTAGTGGTAGGCCTATTACCATGGCTCATCTGAGCATAGTCTATGGAGTTAAGTCAACCCAACTAGCACGTCATGAGCAACAGAGAGCCAAACAACATGCACTCTCTACCTACTGCTGGGAGTAGGCTCACCTGTCTGTGCGCACATGTGTCTGCATGTGTGTTTGTGTGCGCACACGTTTGCGTGTGTGTATGCGCATCGGGCCGCTGCAGACAGCTGCAGTGAATTTTAAAAACGCCACCATGCAGACAGAAACACATAAAATAAACTGATAGAGATGGCACAAGAGGACTGGGCAAGAGGACTAATGGGTGGCGCTGCAGCGAGTGCCGCCAGTAAGAAGGCAGAGAACTTCACTCGTACAACGCGGACTGTCTCTGATAGCAGGTTGTATAAATAAGCATGTTTAGTGTCGTAGTGAATTGTGGCAAAGTGTTGAACCGGTGTTGCGTGTGTGCAGCTTCAATGTCTTTCCTCTCCGTAACCACTGAAACCTGTCACTACACCGTTAGACTACGCGTTGACTCATTTGCCTACGGACGCTGATTGGATGTTTACTCAGGGCTCAGGGTTTGTGTGTGCGCTGCAGCCTGTGAATACACACGGACAGACACGACAGACACGCTAATAAAAAGTGCCCCTTCTTGTCGGATTTTTCCACTACCGATGATAATTTTGCCAACGCGTAATATATTAAATTTGTGAGTATATTAACATGTGCTTTCTCAACGTCTAAAAATTTGATTTGAGGGGTCAAGACATTTATTTGAGGGGGCACTGCCCCCCCTTGCCCCTGCCTAGAACCGGCCTCGCTTCCCGCCCTCCTGTGTATAAAGTCTGTGTGTTTCCTCCCTCTTGTTGTTCGTCTTGTGAGTTATCCTAGCTAAGTAGCCTTCGCTCTTGTGATTTCCCCAGTGAGTTTTGGAGTTTCTTGTGAATGACCTGTTTCGGATCTGACTACTGTTTGTTGCCTTCGCCCCTTGTGATACCTTTGCCTCGCAGACTGAACTCCTGTGTACTGATCACTGCTTTGGACTTTGACCACTGGTTTTGCCTTTGCCCTTTTGGATATTTTTGCCACACTGACTGATTACTCATGTACCGAACTTTGGCCTGAATTAAACACTGAGATTTGCCTTTTACTTCTGGCTCCGCTGCGTTTGTGTCCTCCATCTTGTATCAGCCCTGACATTGGCAGCTCTTGGGGATTTTATGTTTCATGATTGTATCTTTGTTTTATTGTATTTTACTGCACTTTATCTCTTTTATGTATTTTATTAGTTTGAGTTTATTTTATGTATTTTAATATTAAGCACTTTGGTGGGCAATGCCCTTATAAATGTGCTATATAAATAAAACTGACTTTTGACATTGACATTAAGGACAAAAAAAATCGAAACATTATTAACCCATGGATGTCTGGATTTGGAACCATACTCAAAATTGGAAAATCACATTACAGGCTGATCCAACTTGAGTGGAATGTATGACCTCCCTACAATGCCTGGGCATGGTCCTGATGAGTCGGCAGATGCTCTCCTGAGGGATCTCCTCCCAGACCTGCATTAAAGCATCAGTCAATTCCTGGACAGTCTGTGGTGCAACATGGCATTGGTGGATGGAACAAGACATGATGTCCCAGATGTGCTGGATTGGAATGGGCAGGACAGTCCATAGCATCAATGCCTTCATCATGCAGGAACTGCTGACACACTTCAGCCACATGAGGCCTAGCATTGCCATGCATCAGAAGGAACCCAGGGCCCACAGCACCAGCCTCACAATGGGGCTGTGTGGCATTTTCTATAGAAATGCCACCCCAAACACAAAGATATGTACAGGGATGATTATATAAGCAACCTTTTATTTAAATAATGTGTGAACACACATGAAAATATTATCTTAAGGAAATAAAACTGTACACAACACAATTAAAATATATCATAGAAATATATACTCTCTGAAGACTGTCCACAGTGGTGGAAAGTAACTAAGTATTTGTACTTTGTTACTGTACTTAACCAGTAATTTCTCATGTATCCGAAGCCTTCAAAAAAACAATCCTTGAATCCAGCTGCCTCGATTTAAACTCTTGGAAATTAAAAGTAAGTACTTTTACTTAAGTAGGATTGTTAAACACTTCTACTTTAGTATATATTTTGCTGGGTAATTATGCTTTCAATTAAGTACTAAACATCAGTACTTCCTCCACCACTGACAACACAAGATATGATGACTAGTATTGTTATTATTAAGTTTGTCCACAGTGCAGGATCATCAGTGAGAACTGGACACCTTGGAACCTTCCCCTGTTACCAGGTCAGGTGCTGGAGGAGCAGAGGAAGGAGTGGAGGCTCTCAGGTGTTGGGCTGCTGCTGGGACGTCCTCTGGAGTTTCCTCACAGGGCTCCACATGACCTGTGTGGTATAAGACCATAATGATCAGCCTGATAATTAACACTGTAAATAATCAAGATTATTCATAATGCACATACCTTCATCTGTGGAGGCTGTGGCATCTTCATGAGGAGACACAGACAGGTGTTTAAGCACAGCACCTGATGAAAAACAAATTAATAAAAAAATACCATAAAACACCACAACTATGACAATAATTGACTAGCTTGTTATTTACAGAGAAACACCTGAGCATTAATAAACACTAAATAGACTAAATATATACATTAGTTTTTCCTGCTGTGGTTTAGAGGTCATTAACTCTAACAGTAAGTTGTAACAGCAGCACTTAGCTTAATGCTAAACAAGCTAAAGTATCATTAGCATCGCAGCTACGCACTGTTGCTGCATGAGCTAACAAGCTACTTTACAGATTCACTGTGTTTATGTTTTTATATATAGTGGGTTACATATACATTTGCGTTTTATATCATGTCATATTGACGTTTGTAACTCATTTAGCAGACATTTTTACACAGAGTGACTCACAGTTAACATTCACAGGCTGCAGTATGAAGGAGACTGTAGTGATGTGAAGCGCTGCGTCTCTAAAGTGTATAAGTGACACAATGTGAACCAATGTAGACAAACAGTGGTGCAGTAAAGTGAGGCTCAGCTGTGTTACAGACTCTTACCTCTCTCCTGTTTTGTACTCTGCTTCTTTCTTTGCTGTCTTTTCTTGCAGCCTGCAGAGTGCGTGCTTCATTCTCTATTTTGAACATGCCGCTACACCTTTCTGCTTCGAGCGGTGCTGACACAGGGCCCCGTGGGGGCGGGGGGGTCTGAATGTGTCAATGCGCTGGGCCAAAACAGTAGTTGAACTGTGGGGCTAACTGACCGTCTGTCTTAGGCAATTAGGCAATTGCCTGGTTTGCCTACCGTGTTCTCTGTCTGTGAAGAGCACAGGGCGCAAGCACAAGCCCCACTTGTGGATGTGGGGCCCTCAGACCACCCTCATGGAGTCCGTTTCTGACAGTTTGAGCAGAAACATGCATATTAGCGGCCTGCTGTAGGTCATGTTGCAGGGCTCTGGCAGTGCTCCTCCTGTTCCTCCTTGCACAAAGGAGGAGGTAGCGGTCCTGCTGCTGGGTTGTTGCCCTCCTATGGGACCCTCCACGTCTCCTGGTGTACTGGCCTGTCTCCTGGTATCTCCTCCATGCTCTGGACACTGTGCTGACAGACACAGCAAACCTTCTTGCCACAGCTCTCATTGATGTGCCATCCTGGATGAGCTGCACTACCTGAGCAACTTGTGTGGGTTGTAGACACCGCCTCATGCTACCTCTAGGGGTGAGAGCACTAACAAAATGCAAAAGTGATCAAACAGCAGGCAGAAAGGATGAGAGCAGAGAGATGGTCTGTGGTCAGCACCTGGAGAACCTCTCCTTTTTAGGGGCTGTCTCGATAACTGCCTCATTTCCACCTGTTGCTGTTCCACAACAGCAGCTGAAACTGATTCACAATCAGGAATCAGGAAAACCCGGAAAACAGTCTGTAAACACAAAAAATGGGCAAAAACTCCACACAACGAAAAGTTGAGTCTCAATGGTTCTCAAAAATACTTTTGTACAGTTGTAAGATACTAGGACAAAAAAAGCTTCTTCAGCTGCTGGAGAACAGGTTGGCTAGCAAGTCAGGTAACAAGACAAGACAAACTGGCACCAAGTGAGCGGAAAACGCAGACTATATACACAAGGTTCAGGGCAGACAAAGGGACACAGGTGATACACATTAGGGAAGAGCAGCTGATGACGGGAGGAGGAGGGAGGACATAAGGAAGGGGAAGTCAAGACACCTGGAATGAGAGGAGAGTCGGTGATTTCAAAATAAGACAGGAAGCAAGGCAAGAAAAGACATAATCAAACCCTGACAATGAGATCACATTTCTTGGAATAATAAAACAAATGAAGTTAAGCTGGAGGCCACATGTAAACTATATTAAGGCCCAGTTATCCAAATCATTAACAGTAATATTTTTGTTGTTGTTCCCTAGTTCTCCCTTATATGACATAGAGGTGTGGGGACACACTTATGAAACCAGCATCAATCCAATCTGTATTGTTCAAAAAACAGCAATGTGAATTGTAAATGAAGCGGCTTACAGGGAACAAACAAATCTATTTTTCATGAAGCTACAAGCTGTAAAATTTAACGAATTAGTTCTAAAAAATCTGCACAATTTCTGTATAAATGAAGAATAATCAGTTGCCTGTACACATCCAGTGTTTTTTCCAGGTGAGGGACAGTGTTTCAGAGGAAGTGACATGTTTAAAAAACACATTTCTGTTGTGGCTGGTAATATATGGATTAATTGGAGCAGGAGTTAAAAGACTGCAGAAGGCAAGGCAAGGCAAGCTTTATTTATATAGCACCATTCGTACACAAGGCAATTCAGAGTGCTTTACATAAGATGAAATCACAGAATAAAAACATTTTAAAACATTAAATTAAGAAGGAAATTAAAATCATAAAAAGAATCAAATCATAAAAGACATCAAATAGAATCAGGATGATCAGAACATGAATTCAGCTCAAAACTTTGATTAAGAGAAATGTTATTAAAGCCCAGTAAGCTCAGGCTTCAGCATGTTCCTTTTCAGACTGTTTTAAAGTAACTTGTTTTTTTCCCTTTGTATTATTTAAATGTCTGAATAAAAACTTTAGACTAAACAGAGGTAATACCTTTAGTTCTTGTGTCTGCAAATACCACCACCTAGTGTTTGCTCTCTGAAACTGCAGCCACTCATATTGACCATTGTAGCACAAAGAGCTTGCTGTCTAATTGTGGCAGACATGTTGTGGTTTGTGGGTACAGCTGCAGCGTCAGGAGATCAGCCCACCACCCACCACTAATGTGGATCACTGCAACACCAGTGTGTAAGTGTGTGACTGGATTTTTAAAGCTGTGGACAAGATGTCACTTGTCAATACTGTTCTTCTCTCACCTTTCTGATATCCGAGTGTCAGTATGTAAGATTTGTTAAATCTACATTACTTTATGGTAATAAAAAATATCCATTGTTGGTAGAAATTGTCATTCAATCTATTATGAGTCTCTATCAAATGTACCATCAGAGTGACTACCTCAGGTTGACAACCCCAATGGCGGCATCTATGTGTATATATCTATGGGGTCTTAATGCGATGTGATGTCATCCTTAAGGTAGGGTAGGAGATTTCATTCAGTTAAATTAGCATAACTTCTCTACACAGTTTTGCATCAAAACGAAGAATATTAATCATCTGTGGAAGCGACAAAGCACTAAAAACATCAGCCAATCAGAAAACTGGACACTGTGAAGAACGGCTGGCTGGTTGTCACTCTCTTCCTGCTGTGTGCGCAACAGAGAAGTACGTGCACTCTCTATGTGTGTGATCGCTGAGTTCATAGTTAAATGAGACTGGACATTCAGAAGATGGCAGACAAAATACCAGAGAGTGATGAATGAAAAACTATTTTGGAAAAAGCAACCACCAAAAAAAGGCTTGATGCAGAAAGATAAAAGAGTGTTTATCAGTACAACTTTTTTAAGCGGCTACTGTACTCTCAACACAGATGTATCTAAACAAACAGCAGCAAATAATCGTCATGACAACATGACAGAGATTGGTTACGCTGGGGAGGACTGCACACCAACAACATTTCACTCAAGCAGTCTCTGTCGAAGAGAACGCAACACCACTCTTTTGAAGGAAGTGCCCCTTTGGTACAGCACGCCCAGCTCCTACCCACCAGCCACCCGCAGAGGAGCTCCTGTGCCATTGCATTTATAAAAACTCCTCCAACCATGCCACCAGGGCTGTTGCTCAGGCACACACACACACACACAGTCACTCACATTCCAATACTGACCCGGGGGCCGTAACACTCCTCTGAACATGTTCAGGGCTTTCAGTAAAATGTCATGTTGACAGACTGCTACCTCCACACCCTCTTCATCCACCCTGGACCCAGATCTGTTGGCCATCTCTCCTGCAGGTGTCAATTGTGTCTTCCCACACACACCTTTTCCAACTTTTATGATTAATGAGTATCTTTATGATAATAAATTTTAAAGATATCTGACATCACTAGTGTTATATGAAACTATAACCTCATTCAGGACCTGTTGTTACCTACTAATTAAAGCAGCTCATTGGGCGACAAGTTAGCTTACCTGGATGAGCAGTCACTGCAGTGGTGTCAACTGTCAATCATTGCTTGCTGTTTGTCTCCACTGTCTTCTGTAGATTTAACACATAAAACAAAAAACAAAACCAGACTCACTGGTTGGACTTCTGATTCTGAATCATCTCCACAAAGCCTGCTGCTGTCTTCTCCTTTTGCCAAAAAATCACCATCAAACCCTGTTTTCAGCCATTCTATACATTTGAAAGAAAACAAATATTACAATTTGGATATTTCCAAAATATTTGTGTTTTGTGTTTGTTGCAGGTCGACTTCTTTTTCTGTCTTGTCTTGTGTTTTGGAATTTTTGGACTTTCTTTGGCTTTTTTGTCACAAAGTTAAATTCTGGTCTGTATTGATAAGCTCTCTTTTAGTATCAACTGTATGGGGTGAATGTTATTATAACTCTATTAATCATATTTAGACTTACATATGGGCGTGGACGCTTTGTGACTGCCCCCCACCTCAGCTCCACGCTCCCTCCTTTTTCTGAAAAAAAGAAACAAACGGGTGATGTCTTTGAGTTTCTGAAGAGGATTTCACTAACTGCTGCTGCTGAAATATTGGGAGTGTTTGAACAAACTATCAGTACTGTATACGTATAGTATAAGAAGGGACTGTTGAGACAGAACTAACCTCAAAAGTTCATTTCATGGGTGACAATTATTTTTTGGCAGAATAACAATCAGCATTTTACAGGGTGTACTTGCCCTTTAATGGCATATATAATGGCACATTATTATCAGTGAATCAGTTCAATTCAGTTTTATTTGCATATGCCACCTGCCTTAAGACCATTTTGGATACACAGTTAACTTGGGTAGAGCATATCAAAAATAAATGTAATGAGGTGTTCAACTGGCAGAGCGGTGGGCATCAGGTTTCTCAGCACTGAAACAGATGAATGCAACTCTGATCTGATCTGTGTTAGATTACAACAGTGTACGAAACAGCAGCCAGATCTCTGTTAAAGAAAGTGGGTGGGATTCAGGCTCAGACATTGAGTGTGCAGTGGACCGTTTAAAACAACATCAATAGCTGCTCTACAGGTAGAAATGGGTGAAATGCTGTTAGATATAGGAAGGAGAGACAACTGATGGCAAACTACTGGCTTCACTTCACACAATGATTGTCAGGAGGAGTCTTACAGGAATGCTGGGAGAACAGGAAACACCAGAGAGACAGCTTTAGTCTAATAGGTAACAAATGTGCTGAGAATTTAGGAGTGTGTGCCTTAAAACTAGGTCCTTCTGTGGATTGTCCAGTTTGTCTTTGGCCTTAATGCACATTAATGCACATTTATTGGGTAGAGTCGCAGGGCACTCTCAAATAATAACTTATGTATCTGATGAAAAGGAGAGAGAAGAGTAAAGTAGTAGTAGTTTGAGTATCGTGTAGTAAGGTAGGACTGCAGGAATTCACATTGAAAGACATGTTGGGGAAGACTGTTGTTGACTTGAAGACAATCATATATTTTCTATACAATTTGATTTTTTTCATTTCATTTCCATATAGGCAAAGCTGATTCACACTCCATACCAGAAGGTGGCGGTAATACATCCTTTGGGGTACATTAGGACGAGCACTCGGTGCTCGATTGTTGGTGGCTGTAAATATCAGTGTGCGGGAATCGATTACTCAGTGTTGTGTTTCCCCTGATGCACGGAGTGAAAGCTGAGCGGTATCGCAGCCTCGCCTCTGAGTGTTTGATATATAAGTATATAGTAACCCAGTTTAACAGAATTTAAACCGCTGTGAGCGTTTTACTGAACCTGAATGGCTACTGTTGAGTTTCTGAGAGGTTTTATCAGCGAGCGGCTAACTGCTGCTGCTGCTGAAATATTCGGAGTGTTTGAACAAACTATCGTCCAGTACGAGGAAGAGCTGGACCGTCAGCGCAAACTGCTGGATACCATCCTGAACCCTGAGATAAAGTTACACAGAATAGGTATGTAAACATGACAATGTCACGTAACAACAACGTCTCTGTTTGAAAAGAGTGCACATTCTACATACACATATATACATAGACGCCGCATTGAGCGATGAATCTCGCGTCAGCGCCGCCGCCATCTTGCATGTGGCAAAAAGTGGAGCGAACCCCTGTATAGACGTGTGGGTGTACATATGTTCACAACTGCCTCCAGTTCAGACGCTTGTGTGTGTGTTCATATGTTCGTAAATGTTCATCAGTGTCAATATATAAACAATTTATAACAATTAATTGTATTATATGTAAACCTTTGTGCTCTTTATTCAGAACCCCCCCCCCCCCCCAAAAAAAAAATTATAATACATTAAAGAGTTAGAAATGTCCTAAAGTTATTAATATTGATATCCATACAAGATCCACAGGAACAGTGCATTACCTTAGTGAGAAGGAAAAAAATACTTGGGTTTAATAAATCAATATTAATGAGTGTGTGTGTGTGAGAGAGAGAGAGAGCGTGTGTAAGCAATGATGGTAAACTGGATGAATTAACATTATCAGCATGTAAAGATTAAAACAACAACAATCAAGCAATAATAACAATGAGTTATCTGTAAGAGGCAGGTAAATATAAACATACAATGGATCAATTAGAATAAAGTTAATACTAAATGGAGTTAGTTAGATTATATACAGGAATTACATGAGATGAGAAAGGAAGAATAATACAGAAGGAAGGAGAAAGAAGACTCAAAGAGAAGAAAAAAAGGAGGGTCAAAACAAAATGGTAATCATCAGAATTTCTTTATTTTTCTCCAAGGGGAAATCCTTTTTTGTTACAGACAAATAGAAATTGAAATATATAATACAGGGCTCTAGAGGTCGACCATTTTGGGCGCACATGCGACCTAATTTCTCAAAGGTGCAACCAAAAAATATCAGAGGTCGCACCGGTACGACCAGCTGTAAGAGGGAGATACATTCTCTGCGACTCTCAAAAGTCTCCCTGTGGTCCAGCAACAGACACACATCAGGCCCATAGTGTGGTCTAAGCCAATCAGAGATGGTGAAGGGCGGGACCTCTGTGTGTGTATCTTTGAAAACGTGTCTGCTGCGGTCAGCCGAGACCGAAAATTCATAAGAAGAACGCGGACATATGCTGCGCAGAGCTGATGCTGTGTGATAAAGCTTGTTCCATACTCCACGAGAATGGAGAAATCTGTTCGTGTTCCCGAGGTGACGAGAACAAAGTCGTTTTGGCCCGGACTTTTTAAAACGTGTGTGCAGAACTCATACGGCCCTCTGACTGCAGCGTGCACACACAGACAGACAGGGTTTAAAGACGTTTCGCTGCTGAACAGCAGAAACCGCAGTTTAAGTGAACATGTGCGGAGGAGCAGGATTTGTTGCTACTATGCGGGTTTTGCTAATTTGCTGTTGACCTGAATGAGTGACGATAACGAGCCGGTCATGTTCAGGGAGGGGGCGTGACGTGCTCGTAGCATTATAACAGACTGAGCAACAGGTCTGATGGACAGTGTTATCTGACCTGCGTGGTTCCATCCATGAAGGCCGAGTCACTCTGACTGACAGCAGTCAGCTGGTTTAAGGAGTTATAGAACATGATGAACGCCCATTTAAAAAGTATTGTTATTATCCTGCTACAGTGGAGCATTGTCTGCCAGTATGATGTCTGCATACAGCTGAAACTGTAACAGACAGAATGAAAAGTCTGTCAGCTGGAGCTCAGCTTTAGAAAGAGAGGAGACACAGAGACAGAGGAAGAGAGGTGAGGAAGATGAGAGAAGAGATACTGTAGCTGCATTAAAAACGTGTTGAAGAAAACAAATATGTATCTCAATCACAACTATTAAATAAATAAAGGTGTATATAATTTAAATAATTTTTAATTCCCATTGCCAGATAGATAAGTGAGGAGCGACAGCCAGAAAATACAGAGATAAAGCAAACAGGGAACTGAAGAGTGCTGTAACTTTGAATCTTCATTATGGATTTCTGACAGGCAGACTTGTTGGCTAGTTTGTCCATAATTTGAATGAGTACTATCGGTACATGTATTTATTTATTTTTATTTACCTGTGTTCATTAAACAAGGTCCAAAGTCAGTTTAGGATGATATGTGATTATTAAGCCCATTCATATTTACTAGAGATCAATTTTTGGACCTCAGTATTTCTAAAACTTTGGCTACAGCCCTGCGAGGCCGTCAGGTAAAGAGTAGATGTAGCTGCAGATGATGAGAGAAGATGAAAAGAACTTCTGTATTAGGATAGGTGTCAAGTTAAGGCCTGATCCATAAAATATATGGACAGTGATTAAAAAACAAACTGCTGTGTGATGTGTGATGCGGTGCACCTAACTTTTGTGCTGGTGCACCCAAGTAAAAAAGGTTAGGCGCATCGGTGCAACCAGTGCAAAAAGTTAGTCTAGAGCCCTGTAATAAATATCTAAATACTAGAGGTGGAACGGTTCACCAAAGGTTGAGGTTTTTTCTACTTTAAACACTCTGGAAATACCAGATGAGCATAAAATACATAGCCTATATATCCAACATTCAACATATTTAAGAATCGGTTCAGTGTTTCCCATATCATTATATCAGGTCAAGTCAATTTAATTTCTTTTTAATTTCTATAGCACCAGATCATAACAGAAGCCATTTAAGATAACCTTTCCTATAGAACAGGTCTACACCTTGTTCCTTTATTAAACAAACTAAACAGCTCATTTTATTTATCTTATTTGCACAGCAGCATGTCATTTCTGTCTGCATGGTTGTGCGTTGACAATTCAGCGCTGCTGTCTGTGTGTGTCTGTGCATGTGTCTGTGTGTATGCATACACAGACACATGTGCGAACACACTCCCACCGTCGGACAGAGAATGTGTGTTGCTTTGTCCATATAGCCTAAACCTTATGACTACACTAGGCTAAGCTAACGGTACCGATGCCTGTGTAGGCCTGTCGCGATAAACAATGAATCAATTAATTGCACGATAACTTTAAATGGGCTCGATAAGTTTTTCGGCCACGATAAATGACATTTGCACGCTCGTTTGTTCTCCTCTTTCTCTCTCTCTGCCTCTCGCTGCCAAAGAGACTGAACGCAAACGCGTGCATACACAAACACGCATGCAGACACATGTGCACACATACAGGTAAGCCCACTCCCACCAGCAGGTAGAGTGCATGTTGTTTGTTTTCCAGTGTTAAATGTTCTTTAGAAATTAAAGTTTATTGATCTTTGAAAGGGTGTACTTGCATTGTATGTCGTTATTATATTAGTTGAACATGGTCTCAAAATGACAATATTATCGCTTATCGCAATAATTTCTCTTGGCAATTAATCTCCCAGCAAAATCTGTTATCGTGACAGGCCTATGCCGGTGTTTTTATTTTTTTTTTGCCTGCAGCTGAAACTGCTGTGTAAAGCTACAAAGACTGACCACTTGTAAATGCGTTGAGGCGGGGGAGGAGCTCGCGATTGCTGCTTGACGAGGACAATAGCCTGACTGCAGAATGATTTCACGTCAGTCTCCAAAAGTCACCAGAGAGACTCAAAAATTATATACACCTTTATTTATTTAACAGTTGTGATTGAGATATATATTTAGTTTTCTTCCACACGTTTCTAATGCTGCTACAGTATCTCTTCTCTCATCTTCCTCACCTCTCTTCCTCTGTCTCTGTGTCTCCTCTCTTTCTAAAGCTGAGCTCCAGCTGACAGACTTTTCATTCTGTCTGTTACAGTTTTAGCTGTATGCAGATATCATACTGGCAGACAACGGTCCGCTATAGCAGGATAATAACAATACTTTTTAAATGGGCGTTCGCCATGTAACCATGTACTATTACTCCTTAAAACCAGCTGACTGCTGTCAGTCAGAGTGAATCGGCCTTCATGGATGAACCATGCAGGTCAGATAACACTGTCCATCAGACCTGCTGTTCACTCTGTTATAATACTACAAGCACGTCACGCCCCTTCCTGAAGATTACGGCTCCTTATCATCACTCATTCAGGTCAACAGCAAATTAGCAAAACCCGCATAGTAGCAACAAATCCTCCTCCTCCGCTACATGTTCACCTGAACTGCAGTTTCTGCTGTTCAGCAGCAAAATGTCTTTAATACCTGTCTGTCTGTCTGTGTGCGATGCAGTGAGAGGGCCGTATGAGTTCTGCACACACATTTCAAAAAGTCCGGACCGAAACGAACTTTGTTCGCATCAGCTCTGCGCAGCATAGGTCTGTGTTCTTCTTCTTCTGGATTTTAGGCAGACGGTCTCAGCTAACCGCAGCAGACATGTTTTCAAAGATACACACACAGGGGTCCCGCCCTTCACTGTCTCTGATTGGTTCAGATCACGATATGAGCCTGACGTGTGTCTGTTGTTGGACCACAGGGAGACTTTTAAGAGTCGCAGAGAATTTATCTCTCTCTAACAGCTGGTCGTACCAGTGCGACCTCAGATATTTTTTGGTTGCACCTGAAATTTGGTCGCACGTGCGACCAAATTTCAGGTGCAACCAAAATGGTCGCACTCTAGAGCCCCATTGTATAAAAACCTTTACATAGTAAAGAGCATGACATGAATGTACCAGTATGAATGTACAGTGTCTAATGACTGTTACAGTTCAAAGTTCAATAGTTCAAGACAGGCAGGAATGACTTCCTGTGTCTCTCAGTGGTGCATCGTGGGAGTCGGAGTCTGTTGCTGAATGAGCTCCTGTAGCTGGTCAGCACAGTGTGGAGTGGGTGAGAGGGGCAGTCCAGTATGGTCTTTATTTTGGACAACATCCTCTGTCAGAGTCCAGGTCCTCTCCCACCACATGGCCGGCCTTCCTGATGATTCTGTTGAGTCTGTTGATGTCCCTCACCCTAAATTTTCCAATATGGCGGTGACGCTGACGTACCGCTGCGACGGGTCATGACTTTAAGCTACAAATGTGTCAAATGATTTTAGATATTTGTTCTGGGGTGTATCCATCATCACATTAATCTTGTGTCCCTTTGTCCCTCCAGCTGTTCTCTCTCTGCTTTAGTTAATCAGAGCTCTGTGCTTTATGTATTTACTGTTGAAACCTATGGAGCAGCTGCTGTTATTTTCCAATCAGCAGTAAGCAGCTTTTCTTTAAGACAAATAATTTCAGATTACTGTTGAGGTCAGAAGCACAACGTGCTAACACAGACTATGCAGTCTTAAGGCTGTTCCATACTCCACGAGAACAGAGAACTCGCTCCACATGTGGTAAGAGTAAAAAAAAAAAAGTTATTTTCGGCACGGAGGTACCATATTCCGCGAGACATGTGTGTGCAGAACCCCTCATACGGCCTCCTACGCAGGGCACGTCACACACCACAAAGGTTGACAATGTAGTTGTATTGTAAATTGTGAGCACAGTCGTGGTTACCTGGCCTAACGAGCTGGTAATGTTCAGGGAAGAGGGTGCACAGCATGACAATAGATAGAAGATCAGTGTAGCTGACTGTAGCAGACCTCTGGCCTGTGTGAGTTTCATTCTGTGAACATGTGGATGACTGTCTGCAATAATACATCCCATCTCCCGGTGTTTAATGTGCATGAGCCACTGTAACGCCGTGATAAATACTGGGATTAATATTTATCGCCACCTTTTGGACAGACACTCTCCTCTGTGCG
The DNA here is from genome assembly GCF_900634625.1 of Parambassis ranga. Classification (NCBI taxonomy): domain Eukaryota; kingdom Metazoa; phylum Chordata; class Actinopteri; family Ambassidae; genus Parambassis; species Parambassis ranga. Next base: position 19,127,198 of record NC_041037.1, read on the forward strand.
CCGTGTTTCTCCTTCCAGGAGCTGTTTGCAAGCTGCTCATCTAAACTGTCCATCGTCGCTGTACTTCCTCCTTCTGTGTGTTACCTGAAGAAGCTCTTGTGCTTCTCCACATTCATCACGCCCACAATAAATTCCGACCAATCACAGCATGGTTTAAGCACAGCCTTGAGAGAAAAGTGCTGCACAACGGGCGGTCCGACATAAAAAATGACATCATTTTGTGGGCGTAACGTCTGCAGGGGGAAGGGAGTTCTCTGTTCTCACGGAGTATGGATCCAGCTTTAAACTGGACAGGTCAACATGTTTGTGCTACTAACTGATAGAAAGCTAATACTCTGTCACAACTTCTGAATAAACACCTAAATTCCGTTCTGGCTCTCCCAGCATTGTGCTCGGCTGATAAGCAATAAATCAATTAATTGCTTAATAAACAAATTGCTTAAATAAATAAATTTTACATTGACACTAATTTGCATGTTTCCGTGTAAATGACTTCAGGTAGCCTACTCTGTCACTTCTCAAAAACTGTCAGTAGATTTTAAAGGCAAACAACACCTCATAACGTGCACTCAGTATTTGTTTAAAATAAACATGAAAATTTAAATAACAATTACAGAACAAAATAAAGTTTTATTTCAAATAGGTTAAAAAGAAGACTAATGTAGTTCTGTAAAGTATTATTCAACAGTCATTTAAACAGACTGAAGTTTCCCTTTAAGGTTAGGCAAGGCAAGCTTTATTTATATAGCACCATTCATACACAAGGCAATTCAGAGTGCTTTACATAAGATGAAATCACAGAATAAAAACATATTAAAACATTAAATTAAGAAGGAAATTAAAATAATAAAAAAAAATAAATAAAATAAAATCATAAAATCATAAAAAACATCAAATAAAATCAGGATGATTAAATGAAAAGAGTGCAGTCAAGAAATTAGGAGAACGCTGCAGTAAACAAATGAGTTTTCAGGCCTGACTTAAATGAAGTGACTGTCTGAGCAGACCTCAGGTGTTCAGGAAGGGTTAGGAAGGCTGTTCCACAGGTGAGGGGCAGAGTAACTGAATCCTGCTTCACTCTGTCTGGTTCTGACCCTGGGTACACACAGTAGGCCTGTCCCTGATGATCTCAAGCGTCTGGATGGTTCATAGGGAACCAATAGGTCCAGGATGTATTTTGGTCCAAGACCATTCAGTGCTTTGTAGACCAGGAGTAAAGTTTTGAAATGGATCCTTTGACTCACAGGAAGCCAGTGCAGTGATTTGAGGACCGGTGTGATGTGGTCCATTTTCCTGGTGTTACTCAGAACTCTAGCAGCAGCATTTTGGACCAGCTGCAGCTGCCTGACTGATTTTTTTGCTAAGACCTGTGAGGACGCCATTACAATAATCTAGCCTACTGACAATAAATGCATGAATAAGTTTTTCTGTGTCTTGTTTGGACAGAAAGCCCTTGATCCTAGCAATGTTTTTCAGGTGGTAATAGGCAGACTTAGTAATGGCTTTTACATGGGTGTTAAAATTCAGGTCTGAGTCGAGTATTACACCGAGATTTCTGGCTTGGTTTGTGACCTTCAGTGACATGGAGTCAAGGTAAGCACTGATCTTAGCTCTTTCATTTTTGGGGCCAAAAACAATCATCTCTGTTTTGTCAGCATTGAGCTGGAGAAAGTTCTGGCTCATCCACTCATTGAATTGTTGAGTACACTTACTTAGTGAGTGTAAGGGACTGTAGTCATGTGATGACACTGATATATAAAGCTGTGTGTCGTCTGCATAGGTGTGGTAGGAGATGTTGTGCTGTTCTATGATCTGAGCTAGGGGCAGCATGTAGATGTTGAACAGAAGTGGTCCAAGAATGGACCCTTGAGGAACCCCGCATGTGATTTTAGTTCGGTCAGACTCATAGTTACCAATTGATACAAAGTAGTCCCTATCATGTAAGTAAGATTTGAACCAGTTTAACACAGTGCCAGTAAATCCCACCCACTGCTCCAGCCTGTCTAGCAGTATGTTGTGATCAACTGTATCAAATGCAGCACTAAGGTCCAGCAGCACTAAGACAGAGACTTTGGATGCATCATTATTCTGATGTATGTCATTTAAGACCTTAATACGTGCAGTCTCAGTGCTGTGGTGTGCTCGAAATCCAGACTGAAATTCATTAAAAAGATTGAGAAGGCACAAGTGACATTATGGTTTTGCCAGAGCTAGAGCTACAGACTGTTTGTCTTATTTTTAACACTTTATCTGTGAAAAAAGATGCAAAGTCATTGCATGACTTTTTAGACAGCAGTTCAGGTGGGACTGACACTCCTGGGTTTGTCAGTCTGTCTATAACAGAGAACAATGTGCGAGCATTGTTGCTGTTCCTATCGATGATCTCTGAAAAATAGGATTGTCTTGCATTTTTCAGATCCTGGTTGTAGTTATGTAGGCTCTCTTTGTAAATGTTATAATGAACCTGGAGTTTAGTTTTTCTCCATCTGCGTTCTGCCTGTCTGCAGACTCTTTTTTGAGCTTTAACCAGTGTGGCATTTCTCCAAGGTGACTTTTTCCTTCCTGACAGAACTTTGGTTCTGATTGGGGCAATTGAATCAATAACAGTCATAACTTTGGAACTGAAACTGTTTACAAGGTCGTCAACAGGAGCTGTGGGCAGGGTTGGTGATGGTACAAAAGCCTGTGTGAACAGTGCACAGGTGTTATCATTAATGTGATGCTTTCTGATCACCTTTCCTTCTACCTTGTTGGGATTAGCAGGGTTGGTCGTTTTAAACGCAACACAGTAATGATCAGAAAGAGCAAAATCGGTCACCACAACCTCAGAGATGTTCAGACCTTTGGAAATAACTAGATCCAGTATATGTCCCTTGTTATGTCTGTTACATGCTGTGACAGCCCAAAGCTATCTAGGATGTTAAAGAGTTCTTTGGCACTTCCATCATTACGATTATCAACATGAATGTTAAAGTCACCCACTAAGACAACACAATCAAAGTCAATGCACATAATAGACAATAGTTTGGCAAGCTCATCAAAGAACTTTGCATTGTATTTCGGGGTTTTGTAAATAACTGCAAAGGTTGCTTGACAGGAGGATTTTAGCTGAAGAGCAACATATTCAAAAGAGTCAAACTTTCCATAGGACACCTTTTTGCACTGGAGGCAGTCATTAAAAAAAATGGCGACTGCTCCTCCTTTCTTGTGCAATCTTGCTTCACTCATGAAACCAAAGTTAGGAGGAGTAGACTCAATAAGAACTGCTGCACTATTGTCTTGCCCCAACCAAGTTTCAGTTAAAAACATAAAATCCAGATGGTGCTTTTGAATAAAATCATTAATTAAGCCTGCCAAAGACCTAACATTTAAGAGAGCTAAATTTAATGTATTAAAACCTGTGTCCTGTCTATGTTCAGGGACAGACTGTGGTTGACATTGAATAGATTTTATATTTGATAGTACATTTCTTGGATGATGGGGCTTTCTTTTCCTTTTACTTATCAAAACATGAATTGATGAAGCTACACTGTGGGAGAGTGCTCTCTCCCTGGGCCTCAGGTTGGTAGTGGGATTATTATGGGTACAAGTCCTCAAACAGCAGATGCCCTGGGTGTCCTAGTCCCTGATTGCAGCCTTGGTGTTGTTAAAGGCCTTAGAGGCCAGTGCTCTGGGTGGTGGCCGGGGAGGCTTAGATGGTGTGCTTAGGGGAGTGGAAGAGGGAGGGGTGGGTTGGGTTGACCTCAGCTGCATAATCTGGGGGGAGGACGGAGGGGAGATGCTGGTGGATGTTTCAGTGTTGAGGATAGGACCCTTGATCTGGCTAGATTGGGGGTGAGGGGGACCATTTTGATCCCAGACTTCACCAAACTCTCCATGTGACTTGGAAACCCAAGAGGTGAAGCAGGGGGGGAGATGGATATCGAGGAGTTGGAAGAGGATGTAGCTGACGGGGTGCAGGGCTGTAGTGGAGGAGGTGAGGTGGGGAGATCCGGTGAAGCGGTCCTGCTGTTGTCCCCCTGCAGCTGGTGTTCACTTTGCAGTGGAGCCTTAGGCTGGGCCCAGGGGGGGTCGGAGGCGTTTCGGTGTCTCACAGAGTGGAGAAGATTATCGGTTAGCCGCCTCAGTCCACGTCCATTCAGATGAGGGCCTCTTCCTTCGAACAGGTCATCACGTTCCCAGAACAGGTTGAAGTTGTCGATGAAGGTCACTGCATGTGTCTCACAGGTCTTAGACAGCCAAGTATTCAGTGCAAGCAGGCGACTGAATTTATTTATCCTTCTATCAATGTTTGGGAGCGGCCTGCTGATAAATGATTGGACTTCCAGTTTGTTGAGTATCTCTAAAAGTTTAGAGAAATCTTTTTTCAGCAGTTCTGATTCGCCCCTGTTGGTGTCAACTGCACCCACATGCAGAATGATCTGTTTGACTCCTGGGTGGTTTGACATGACCTGACAAGTCCTGTTATATCAGTGACCGTGGCACTTGGATATCTGCATGTGAGCATTCTTTCATTCTTGACGTCAGTGATAGCGCCGTCTCCAAGCAGCAAGATATCTTTGTCCTTCACTTCTGACACAGATTCTCTGCCTCTGTGTGCCCGATGTTTTGTCTTCGTCTCCCTCTCTGTTTTATTCTTTATGTCCCATTTCTTATTGACTGCATTGTATACTGGCTCGTTTACAGCCAACTCAGACAATGGTTGATATTTGTTTCTGAGCTGTATGCCTGGTGATGCAGCGTATGTCCCACTGATATTATCATTCATTTTTCTCATTCTGTGTCTTTTTGGTTTGGCGCCAAGTGTATGCCAGGTGGCATCAGTCTGTTTAGGACCAGCTTTCATAAGTTTTGGAAAGGACACAGTGTCGTCCAGGTTTAGCATATCAGCAGCAGAATCATAATTAACACTGCATTTTGTTGATGCAGATTTAGTCTTCTTACCACCGGGTGTGATCGGGAGAGTCTCATGGAGTCCTTTTTCCATTTCCAGGGCAAAAATCTTTGCTTTAAGCTCGGTGATTTCCTGAAGATAATTCCAGCAGTTTTGGCAGCGTAAGCTTGTTGTGGTGTCTGCTCCAGACATTTCTTCACTAGGCTGATGAGTAGACAAAGTGAGCTGCAGCAGGTCCGTTGATTTGTTTAAAAAGTTAAAGTCCAAACATCCAGTGATACAAAACGTATCATGGGTATAAGATTGAACTGTAAAATCTTTGTGGATAAAAAGGTAAAAAGTAAAGTAAAGGCAGACAAGAGCAGGAGCAAGCAGAAAAGCGTCTGCACTCTTCAGAAGCAAGGACGAATTAAACAATAAATACAGTATTGAGACATAAGTAACTCCTAAAGTTCAATGTGATTTAGAACAAATGATCAAACTTTAATGGGAATTTAATGGGAATGGAAAAAGAAAAACGGAGCTGCTGCTGTCACCTCTGTCCACCATTTACTAGAGTCCTCATACAGAGCCTCTTCGTCAAATGCCTGCGTTATTGTTTTGGTGACGTCATTATCTGTTGCCTCTGTCTGTATCTGATGTACACACGCGGCCCTCCCACTGCACACACACACACACACACAGGTGTAGAAGAGCTGCTGAGGACAGAAACAGCAGCAAACCTGAATATAACGAGCTGGTAATGTTCAGAAAGGTGGGCGCGTACGTGCTTGTAGCATTATAATACATTTGTATACACGCGGCCCTTCCACTGCGACACACGTCGCGCGCAAACACACACACACACAGGTTTATGCGCCGCTGCTGCCGGGAGAAACAGTATAAAGGTGGAGTTCGTTTTAGGGACCAGTTCCTCCGTTTTCTTTTCATTTTCCTAACAGGGAGGCTGTCATTGGTTGGTCGTGTTCACGTTAAGCGCACTGAGAGTTGGACGAGTGGAAAAAACTCATGCGTCTGTGCGAACATAGAACTGCTATTAATAGAAGATGCTGTATGGACGATAAAACAATCTGTCCGTTCTGGTAGATCGCCAATACATCAAATCCTTCACGATCATTTATCGTCAAATCGCACACCCCTAACTGATAGTCATATATAATACAACTAATACTGTGTGCAGTAAAATCTTGTCTACAATAAATCCAATATGGATATAATTACAAGACAGTGTGTTAGATTGTCTGATCTCAGAGGGAGGAGTTGTACAGTTGGATGGCCACAGGAAGGAATGACCTCCTGTGGCGCTCAGTGGTGCATTTAGGAGGGATCAGTCTGGCACTGAAAGTACTCCTGCACCTCAGCAGCACGTGGTGGAGAGGATGGAAGCTGTTCTCCAGGATCCCCTGCAGCTTAGACAGCATCCTTCTGTCTGACACAGCTGTCAGGGAATCCACCTCCACCCCCACAACATCACCGGCCCTTCTGATCAGTTTGAGTCTGTTTTGTGTCCGCTGCTTTCAGTCTGCTGCCCCAGCACACAGCAGCAAACAAAAAATAACCAGGGTCACCAAGTGGGGAAAAAACAGTTCAATACATGAAGCAGCTGGTGGTGAACCACAGGCCTTTGTTTCAGGCTACGCTTCCTTTAAACCGCCACCCATCATCCCTGACTTTCCAGCTGCTCGAAGGCTGCCGGTGGACAGCTAATATCAGCTAAACCAGACAGGTCCACACAGGCTAACTTCTGCTGTAGATTATCATCTACATTATGGAACTGGGCCTCTAACTCACCTACCCTCGCCTCCAAGGCTATGAATATTCTACACTTTCTACACATCTCATGCTCACTAAAGGAGGCAGAGGAGTAACTGAACATCTCAAACACTTTGAAAAAGATGGGAGGGAGAACAAGTGGAAGAAGCCATGCTAATGCAAGGTTAAGCTAAACTAAGCAACAGTGATAAAACAAAGAAATGGGAACGCAGAGAATTGTGCACTTAATAACCTTTTTACTAAGGTGCTTGTGTATTTATTTGTTAACACCAACCACAACAAATGGTGTGTAAAAGTAACTCGGTAAGGTAAGGTTTAAGTGTCTCATTTGTTTTAGTGTAAGAAGGTGCCGAACTGTTCAAATGCTTGAAGCAGCTTGTAGGAGCAGCAAAAAATCTTCAGTGAACATTAACAAGTGCAGTTGTCCTGCTTCAAGCTTTTAAAAGGAAATGACCTGGATGAATCTTCATCACTGTGTTAAACTGTTTTCACAGTTTTCTTGCTGGAAATTGAAACCATCATTGAGGTTCAGTTTTTGACAAATGAGCTGCTATGATGGAGATCACATAAACTCTGTTTTCTTCTGTCCCTTTGTCCTGCAGATCTCCCTCAACAGCACAGTTGTGAAGTGGAGGATGTTCTGACTGACCAGCAGCTCTGTAACCAGAAGAAGAACTCCACTCTGGACCAGGAGGAACCAGAACCTCCACAGGTTAAAGAGGAACAGCAGGAACTCCTCTGCATCAATCATGAAGGTGAGCAGCATGTACTGAATGAGGAGACTGATCCCTCTATAGTAACCGCTACTTATGGTGGACCAGAACCAAACTATGACATGGTTCGCTCTCACAACGCTCCTCAAGGTAAAATGTCTCTGCCAAAATGCTTAACTCGTGGAAAATTCCTTATCAGTCAGAACTTAATAGACATCAGAGAATTCACATGGGTACAAGACTTGTGGGAAAGGTTTCAGAAAAGGTCTTCAGTTACCTATCCACATGGGAATGAACACCAATGTGAAGCATCTTTTAAACTTGTTGTTAAAGTTTTAGTTAAATTTCTCCACTGTCTATATGAAAACTCACCCAGGTAAGAAGCCATATTTGTTTGTAAAGCAGGTGAACAGCTGTAGTCTGTCAGATTGTCCAGTGGGTCTGTGGAGAACCTTATAGAAGTTTTCTAAAATGTCATGGAAATGTTTTTGTCAACTACAGTTTGAACTTTAAGAGAAATCCTATCCTATCCTATTTAGTTTGGTTTTCTTCATATAAAAACCATTAGTCAGCATTAAGTGTTTTTTTCTGTTACATGTTCCTGAAGGAAAACAAGGAAGAATGAAGTGCAGGTGTGCCACTTCAAAAAAAGGAACCTCCCACATGAGGCAGAGGAAAAACACCAGAGCACAAGCACACAATAAAACAGTCGAAACCCAATACACATAGCATTTTCTCTTTCATTCAATCTTTATGGTGTTTTGTTTGTTAGTATTTTAATGTTGCATTAACTCTTTTGGTTATTCCAGGATTCTGTGCTACCCGGTCAGCACGGAATGTAATTTCTTTTCATCACATTCTGTTTCTTGTTTCCTTTAAACCTCCAGATCTCTGTCAACAGCAAAATTGTAAGGTGGAAGAGATTCTAGCTGATCAGCAGCTCTGTAACCAGGAGAAGAACTCCAATCTGGACTGGAAGGAACCACAACCTCCACAGGTTAAAGAGGAACAGCAGGTTCCCTGCACCACCCATGACAGTGGGCAGCATGTACTGAATAAGGAGACTGATCCCACTGCAGTGACTGCTGCTCATGAAAGTGACTGGAACCAACAACCAAGCTTTGACATGGTTCTGTCTCACAACTCTCCTCCAAGAAAAAATTTGCGAATAGGAAAACTTTGTGGAAAATCGTTTCTATGTCAGTCGGAACTTAATAGACATCAGATAACTTACACAGGTGAGAAGCCATTTTCTTGCAAAATATGTGGGAAATGTTTTAGTAAAACGGTTTGTTTAAATGTCCACATGAGAACCCACACAGGTGAGAGGCCATTTCCTTGCAAAATATGTGGGAAATGCTTCACGGGTAAAAGTAATTTAACTGTTCACATAAGAACCCACACAGGGAAGAAGCCATTTATTTGCAAAACTTGTGGAAAACGTTTCAACGATAATAGCAATTTAACTATCCACATGAGAACCCACACAGGTGAGAGGCCATTTCCTTGCAAAATATGTGGGAAATGCTTCAGGGGTAAAAGTAATTTAAGTGTTCACATAAGAACCCACACAGGGGAGAAGCCATTTTCTTGCAAAATATGTGGGAAACAATTTACTCGAAGTAGTGGTTTAACTGGCCACATGAGGATCCACACAGGTAAGAAGCCATTTTCTTGCAAAATATGTGGGAAATGTTTTAGTAAAACGACTTATTTAAATGTCCACATGAGAACCCACACAGGTGAGAGGCCATTTCCTTGCAAAATATGTGGGAAATGCTTCACGGGTAAAAGTAATTTAACTGTTCACATAAGAACCCACACAGGGAAGAAGCCATTTTTTTGCAAAACTTGTGGAAAACGTTTCAATGATAATAGCAATTTAACTATCCACATGAGAACCCACAAAGGTGAGAGGCCATTTCCTTGCAAAATATGTGGGAAAGGCTTCATGGGTAAAAGTAATTTAACTGTTCACATAAGAACCCACACAGGGGAGAAGCCATTTTCTTGCAAAATATGTGGGAAACAATTTACTCGAAGTAGTGGTTTAACTGGCCACATGAGGACCCACACAGGTGAGAAGCCATTTTCTTGCAAAACATGTGGAAAATGTTACAGACAAAATTATTCGTTAACTGTCCACATGAAGACCCACAAAGAAGCCATGTGTTTGCCAACAAGTGAACCATCTGAACCAACTATCAGGAAAAGTTCTTTGAAAAGCTGAGTTTGGAAGAATGATGTAACCTGTCCCACATATTTCTATGGAATAAACCACAAAATGTATATTTGTAGTTGGCATTTTTCTTTTAATATCAAGTTTTTAGATCTAAAGACAACTGTCACTTAGATTTATCATGTTGAATTGTGTGTATGCCTCAAAATGTATTTTAGATGTAACTAGTGTACTGAATTTGTAAGTATTGTATATTGTTTGTATATTGTAATTCTCCCCTCCCCTCCTGAACACCGGCCCATCCTCCCAGGATCCACTGCTATGTTAGCATTAGCATTAGTCAGAGGTCTCTACGCTACTTTAACTTCTATGTAGAGCTGTATCAACATGGTTTAGGCGTCACATTTCAAACCTTTGTGTTTTCTCCCATAAATTAATTTAACCTACCTTGCAAAGTCAGAGGTCAGCTCTGTTGTTTAATATTTTCTGGACCACATAAATATGTTCACATATATTCATGATGTGGCTCAATGACCTCAAATACTGTGAAACTATAAAAACTGAGGAGTCTTAACAGCTTCTATATCTTGTATAAGGTTGAGTTTCGGTGGCACTCTTGTAATGCAACAAAACGAAAATGTTTTCAAATTTTGTTTATTCGTTAAAAGTTATACTACAAGGTCCTCAAGTCCTCCTGAAGGTGTTCACAGACTTTTTAATACAATAAAAAAAATAAAAAAATCATACTTTTTGTTGTTCCAGGTTTCTCCTCATTAAAACACTGTCCTTTAAGGAATGTCCCATGAGTGATTCATTAAAATTCACATGAATTTCTCAAAGAGGACACATTTTAGGAGAATTAAAATGCATGTGATTATTTACGTGTAAATAAATGTAACAGTGTTTCATGTACTGCACAAAACGTGTCCTGAAGTTTGTTTTGTTATTTTTCCGGGGTTCGGTGACGTCATCAGTGGGCGTCACCAGTAGCACGTTCTCAATCACGTCGTCAGTACACCTCTTTATCGCGCCGTGCATGATGGAGAGCCAACAGAAGTTTTCTTCATTTCTCTGCAGTCAGAGAACAGAAAGAGGACTCGGACAGTGAAGCTGCTGCTGCTACACGTACTCTGTAAGTTTACCACTTTGTTCACGTTACAGTTCACTTTCTTACCCGAGTTTATCACGATTTATTTATGACTTAATTATTATGAAAAAGCTGAAATCTGCAGCACTTTTTGACTATTTGTATTGTCAGTAACAGAGGAGTCACACTCCACAACAGCTAGAGGCGGTTACAGTTCCGTTTCCTACTAACAATAAAACCTTAAAAGAATAGCGCGTGTTTCTGATCTTGCCGGGCTTCCGTAGTTCCCTCCGTCACAGGTAGCTTGTGCAGGGAGGTGATGGCAGCTAAATGTGGTGCATTACTGTGAACTGAGGGTCAGAATTTCCCACACTGTGCCAGGTGCACCAGGTTAAATTCTACATCATGGCACACTAAAATAATCGATTTATTCTGCTGTTTTCTACAGGTGCTGGTTTACAGTACAGTTCAGATCTGTGTCCCTGCTACCAAGAGCTGACATGAACCACAACGTTGTTTATCTGGTGGACCAGGACGCTTTTTACTGTTCCGTCTGTCTGGATATACTGAAGGATCCAGTGACGATTCCCTGTGGACACAGCTACTGCATGAACTGTATTCAAACCCACTGGAACAGAGAGCATGAGAAGAAGAGTCAGTTGCCCTCAGTGTAGGAAGACTTTCACACAGAGGCCTGTCCTGGTGAAAAACATCATGTTAGCAGCTTTAGTGGAGCATCTGAAGAAGACTGGACTCCAGGCTGCTCCTGCTGATCACTGCTATGCTGGACCAGAAGATGTGGCCTGTGATGTCTGCGCTGGAAGAAAACTGAAAGTCTTCAAATCCTGCGTGCAGTGTTTGGCTTCATACTGTGAGGAACACCTGCAGCCTCATTATGATGTGTTTCAACTGAAGAAACGGATGGACATAAAGGCCACAACATAGTCTCAGCTGCAGCAGAAAGGACAGAGAAGCAGAGAGCACTCCACATGAGTGTGCTGCAGAGAGTCAAGGACGGAGAGAGGGTCCGGGGGAACATCTGCTCTCGTCATGATGAGGTGCTGAATATGTTCTGTTGCACGGATCAGCAGTCTATCTGTTATCTCTGCTCTGTGGATGGACATAAAGGCCACGACATAGTCTCAGCTGCAGCAGAAAGGACTGAGAGGCAGAGAGATCTCCAAGAGAGTCTCCAGCAGAGAGTCCAGGACAAATAGGGGAATTTAAAGCTGCTCCAGCAGGAGGTGGAGGCCATCAGTCGTTCAGCTGATAAAGCAGTGGAGGACAGTGAGAAGATCTTCACTAAGCTGACCTGTCAGATCCAGAAAAGAAGCTCTGATGTGAAGCAGCAGGTCAGATCCCAGCAGGAAACTGAAGTGAGTCGAGTCAAAGAGCATCAGGAGGAGCTGGAGCAGGAGATCACTGAGCTGAAGCAGCTGGAGCAGCTCTTACACACTGAGGACCACATCCAGTTTCTACACAACTACCGCTCACTGTCCGCACCTAGTGAGTCTAGAAGAATGTTTATTTGGACGTAATGACAAATCTTGGGCTTTATATTGTCACCAAAACAGGTACATATTTTGGCACAACAACATCTACACTAATGTCTCAGGTGCTCCTTCCTCCAGAGTAGGAGTGTACCTGGATCACAGTGCAGGTAGTCTGTCCTTCTACAGCATCTCTGAAACCATGACTCTCCTGCACAGAGTCCAGACCACATTCACTGAGCTCTATGCCGGATTGTGGATCCTCGTGTGAGTTGTTGAGTGTGAAGTAGAAGGTCATGAGTTCAGGTGGAAATCTTCTCTTGATGCTTCGAACAGAAAGAAATGTTATTAATGCTTTTTGATTTCTGGTTTCTGTATTTGTTTTCTCATCACTGTAATAAAGGGTCATCATTATTTCATTCTCAGTCTCACATTCATTGTTTTGTCCATAAAGTTTTTGTTGAGAACATTCCAAGACATAAAGAATTGAACTGATAATAATAATAAAAAATAATAAACAACAAATTATAAAATACACATCTACATTAGAAATTACAGGACAAGAGACATTTTCTTAAAAAAAAAAAATATTTGTTGTTTTATCAGCTTGAGAGAAGTTTCAGTGGAGCTCCTCTGCCACCTAGTGGTTGTACTGTATATGATACCTTGCTGCACAGAAGCCTCTGTTTACTGTGGTGTGGATGTAAATACATGTTTGCTTAACCATCGATGACTGAATAAGACCTTGAGGCTGCATGAGGAAGCACTCATTGCTGCAAAACCACAAGAGGAAGGACGTCCCTTGAGTACTTTTACTTTTAATACTTTAAGTGCATTTAAAAGTAAGTACATAAGACTTTTACTTAAGTATATATTTTGCTGGGTAATTGTACTTTTACTTAAAGGTAGGGTAGGAGATTTCAATTCTTACTTTACTGCTCACACTGAGTGCCATAAAGGTTTAAGGTACCACCAAAATAGAATAATATACAAAAAGAGCAATTTGCAGAATTTGCAAAAATACAATTAAGTACACATAAAAATATAAACTATGGCAGTAAGTGGAACTATATACATATAAATGTGCATGACTGCTACATCAGCTGTTGTGTAAATTGAGCAGAGGATGAGTCATTGTGCAAAACTGCCAGGACAGTTGTATGTGCAGATATTGGATTGAATATTAAGGTGCATAGAGAAATAAATAAATAAACAATATTGCAGTTACTGTGTTATTGTGACAGTCAGTATGTAAAGAGTGAGTATGTGTGGGGTACAGTTCATACAGACTCCTAAGGAGTCTGATGGCGGAGGGGAAGAAAGAGTTCTTGAGTCTGGTGGTCCTGCACTTCACACTCCTGTACCTCTAGCCTGAGGGGAGGAGAGTGAGTGTTGAGGATTGAATCAGACAAATGGAGTCAGAGGTGCAGCCTTTCCCAGGAATTTATTAAGATCAATTGTTTGACACGTATCAATCAACAAGTTCAACAGCAAAGTCTCTTTTTATAGCAAAGCATGTCTGTGTGTGGGTGTTTGTGTGTAGATTGGGCAGCTCTTTCACCCAGATTGCAAGGACACCTCTGGTTCCTATCGATGGAAATGTTTACATTTCTATCCTGCTTTCTCACATCAGATCGAAACACAAAATCGAGGACAGCAAGGACACTATGTCCTGATACTTCAAAACATTTCCTCAGTTCTGGACAACACTGAGAAATCAACATGTGTTAGGCCAAATCCAACATCCCATGAGCAACAAATATATACAACATTTTTCACAACATATCCCCCCTCAGGTGGGGGCGCTAATCAAACTAGCGTCACCAGAAGTGTTACTATATGTGCAGTGAGTGTATAAGTGAGTGATGGCAAATTGCTTATGTAATGAATGATAAATGACGGTTATATGAGTACATCAATGCCACATATGTGTATCTACAGAGGCAAACCTATTTATGCATGAGTATGAATGATAACATGGCAATCAGAAGGATATTCTCAGAGTGTAGGAGTGAAAAACCTGTTATCTCAGGGAAAAGATTCCTACAGCCCCTTCCGCCAGGTGACCATGTTAACTGAGAACACCTTTTACAATGTAACAAAACATAACAAATTCAGAGTATATGGTTAAATGATCAAATGAAATTATGAAATTACTAAAAAAAAAAAAACAACAAAGCATAAAATGATTATATGATAAAATTACTGGAAACAACAAACATGAAAATGATTCTGAAACTATGAGATCAACCATGAGTATATGATAATGAAAATGTGATGTCTTTATTAAATGTAGGAATGTCATTTCCCCCTATTAATATATGTGTTGCACTTTATGTGTATTTTATGTCATGTATATCATGCATGTCAGGTGTATATCAGCTCATTCCTTATCTGGATCATCATCCAGGTACGATGGCACTGGGAACAGACCAGGTGTCCTTACTCCCATTTCCTGGAGAGCAAGGTGGTCTTGGGCCTGTTGTTGTAGAGCAGAGAAATGTAGCATGTGGGCTTTCTGTAGTCCCATCATTACATTCAGTTGTGTGTCCATCATCTGGTTCTCCTCAGCACGGGCACGATGCAACATGTTTCTTTAAGGCGATCAGGATATCTGCTGCCAATCAGTAGTACAGGTGTTATACTCATTTTGGCTGCTTTAGGCTATTTGTTAAAATATTCAGCAATGTTTCATTTAGTTTGTATGAGGTTTTGTATGAGACAACTTCTATATTTCTAAATGCCAAATCAGATTTTGCACACATATGTATCACCTCAAGACGCACAAAAAAGTCTCTTGGACCCCCCCTCCAAACCCAACAGGAAGTGCGCCAATTTTTTTTAGTAATTCTTGGCGATTTCTGACCCTGCTATAAAACTTTTCACGCCTCGCATACTTCATGCAATTGAGCTGAAATTCACTGTCCAGTCAGGACACCATAGGGAATAGATGCATTCCAAAACTCTTTCAAAAGAATTACCGTGTGGCGGGGCGTGGCCTCAAAGTTGACCATTCGCCAAGGAACTCACTCTATTTTATGCACTACCCATATTCTTCATACATATACTTCATTTTCTAGAATTTCTCCATATGTTATAGAATTGATTTGGATAGTTTTGTTGAGGCTATTTCAAAAGAAGATCTTTTCATTGCCAAGACAATCTTTCTTTCTCCAGGATGCAGGGAATTTCTTCTGCCATCCACCATGTTGTTTGTCTGTCCCAGTGGCTGTACTGTGTTTGAACATATATTTAAGCACACTAAATACTGAATGCAGTCCTTTCCACTAAACCCCACCCTTTTCTCACAAAGTTTCAATGGTCTGGATAACGGCTAGCAATCAACAGTCATATGAGGACCAAACTACCATCGTCTAATAATTGATGCAAGTCGTTAAATGGTGATGAATGGCCAGTCTGAAAAGCTGTTTAGTTGATGCTTCTTGGTGACCCCCTCTTGGACATTCTGAAAAAATACATCAAAGTATATAGAAAAATTTGACCAATATTCTAACAGTACATCTACCAAAAGATCACAAATTTGTTTAAGGTACATTGTATCTTTGTATTTCTTTGATAACAACAAATCTACAGAAGTCATGAAGTCCTTTAGTGAAGAATCACACCCCAAATTCAAAGCACTTTCTAATATTTTCTTCAAAAAAATGTGAATGAAGTTGAAGTGAGTCTATCATATTTACAGGAGTATTTACTTTGTGGTAAGTGGTAAAACTGTACCATCAAGAAGGCCTTAAGCTTTAAGAAAAATGTTAGCAGTTATGCTTAAGTAGTCCAATTTAGAAAGGTTAGGATCAAATGAGAATATTCAACCTGTAATGTTATAACTTTATGTACCACTTTTACTTCAGTGCTGCTACAGACTGATTTTCTAGAATTTCTCCATATGTTACAGAATTGATTTGGATAGTTTTGTTGAGGCTATTTCAAAAGAAGATCTTTTCATTGCCAAGACAGCCCCAAAGAGAAGCACTTATGAAGACAAAAACCATCAGTGTCTCCATTTGAGGTGGTCTGGACATGATTCACCTGAAAATATGACTTCAAATGCAACCAGGTGTTTTTGTCAATGAAAACTGCTCCAACAGGTATTCACTGATATTAAACATCAGTATAACAATGCTCAAGTCTTGGTGGAGCAAATGACACACAAATGTATCCCAGTCAGATAAACTTAAATGAGCTGAAGCAAATATTTGACAGCAAGACTACCCCAACAATTAGCACTTACTGTCTTCACAAGTCAAAGTTAGTGCTTATGTCAAGGTAATGTTGTTGACAACTTCTTGAAAATGATCTTGTTCTGTGCACAAAATGAAAAACTCACAACCAAGACAACCCCAAAGAGAAGCACTTATGAACACAACAAGCATCAGTGTCTCCATTTGAGGTGGTCTGGGCATGATTCACATGAAAATATGGCTCCAAATGGACTCAGTTGTGTTTGTCAATCAGAACTGCCCCAACAAGTAGCACTTACTGTTTAAAAAAGACAGCACAATGCTCAAGTCAGGGTAATTTAAATGACTTAAAAGTATCCATCAACCAGTACAACAACAAAGAATAAGCTCATACTGAATGAAGACAAAAGTTATTTGTCATATTGAGACAATAATCCAAACGTGTAATGAACAATCTTCCTTACTCACAGGTTTCTCCAGGATGCAGGGAATTTCTGCTGCCATCCACCATGTTGTTTGTCTGTCCCAGTGGCTGTACTGTGTTTGAACATATATTTAAGCACACTAAATACTGAATGCAGTCCTTTCCACTAAACCCCACCCTTTTCTCACAAAGTTTCAATGGTCTGGATAACGGCTAGCAATCAACAGTCATATGAGGACCAAACTACCATCGTCTAATAATTGATGCAAGTCGTTAAATGGTGATGAATGGCCAGTCTGAAAAGCTGTTTAGTTGATGCTTCTTGGTGACCCCCTCTTGGACATTCTGAAAAAATACATCACAGTATATAGAAAAATTTGACCAATATTCTAACAGTACATCTACCAAAAGATCACAAATTTGTTTAAGGTACATTGTATCTTTGTATTTCTTTGATAACAACAAATCTACAGAAGTCATGAAGTCCTTTAGTGAAGAATCACACCCCAAATTCAAAGCACTTTCTAATATTTTCTTCAAAAAAATGTGAATGAAGTTGAAGTGAGTCTATCATATTTACAGGAGTATTTACTTTGTGGTAAGTGGTAAAACTGTACCATCAAGAAGGCCTTAAGCTTTAAGAAAAATGTTAGCAGTTATGCTTAAGCAGTCCAATTTAGAAAGGTCAGGATCAAATGAGAATATTCAACCTGTAATGTTATAACTTTATTTACCACTTTTACTTCAGTGCTGCTACAGACTGATTTTCTAGAATTTCTCCATATGTTACAGAATTGATTTGGATAGTTTTGTTGAGGCTATTTCAAAAGAAGATCTTTTCATTGCCAAGACAGCCCCAAAGAGAAGCACTTATGAAGACAAAAACCATCAGTGTCTCCATTTGAGGTGGTCTGGACATGATTCACCTGAAAATATGACTTCAAATGCAACCAGGTGTTTTTGTCAATGAAAACTGCTCCAACAGGTATTCACTGATATTAAACATCAGTATAACAATGCTCAAGTCTTGGTGGAGCAAATGACACACAAATGTATCCCAGTCAGATAAACTTAAATGAGCTGAAGCAAATATTTGACAGCAAGACTACCCCAACAATTAGCACTTACTGTCTTCACAAGTCAAAGTTAGTGCTTATGTCAAGGTAATGTTGTTGACAACTTCTTGAAAATGATCTTGTTCTGTGCACAAAATGAAAAACTCACAACCAAGACAACCCCAAAGAGAAGCACTTATGAACACAACAAGCATCAGTGTCTCCATTTGAGGTGGTCTGGGCATGATTCACATGAAAATATGGCTCCAAATGGACTCAGTTGTGTTTGTCAATCAGAACTGCCCCAACAAGTAGCACTTACTGTTTAAAAAAGACAGCACAATGCTCAAGTTAGGGTAATTTAAATGACTTCAAAGTATCCATCAACCAGTACAACAACAAAGAATAAGCTCATACTGAATGAAGACAAAAGTTATTTGTCATATTGAGACAATAATCCAAACGTGTAATGAACAATCTTCCTTACTCACAGGTTTCTCCAGGATGCAGGGAATTTCTGCTGCCATCCACCATGTTGTTTGTCTGTCCCAGTGGCTGTACTGTGTTTGAACATATATTTAAGCACACTAAATACTGAATGCAGTCCTTTCCACTAAACCCCACCCTTTTCTCACAAAGTTTCAATGGTCTGGATAACGGCTAGCAATCAACAGTCATATGAGGACCAAACTACCATCGTCTAATAATTGATGCAAGTCGTTAAATGGTGATGAATGGCCAGTCTGAAAAGCTGTTTAGTTGATGCTTCTTGGTGACCCCCTCTTGGACATTCTGAAAAAATACATCACAGTATATAGAAAAATTTGACCAATATTCTAACAGTACATCTACCAAAAGATCACAAATTTGTTTAAGGTACATTGTATCTTTGTATTTCTTTGATAACAACAAATCTACAGAAGTCATGAAGTCCTTTAGTGAAGAATCACACCCCAAATTCAAAGCACTTTCTAATATTTTCTTCAAAAAAATGTGAATGAAGTTGAAGTGAGTCTATCATATTTACAGGAGTATTTACTTTGTGGTAAGTGGTAAAACTGTACCATCAAGAAGGCCTTAAGCTTTAAGAAAAATGTTAGCAGTTATGCTTAAGCAGTCCAATTTAGAAAGGTCAGGATCAAATGAGAATATTCAACCTGTAATGTTATAACTTTATGTACCACTTTTACTTCAGTGCTGCTACAGACTGATTTTCTAGAATTTCTCCATATGTTACAGAATTGATTTGGATAGTTTTGTTGAGGCTATTTCAAAAGAAGATCTTTTCATTGCCAAGACAGCCCCAAAGAGAAGCACTTATGAAGACAAAAACCATCAGTGTCTCCATTTGAGGTGGTCTGGACATGATTCACCTGAAAATATGACTTCAAATGCAACCAGGTGTTTTTGTCAATGAAAACTGCTCCAACAGGTATTCACTGATATTAAACATCAGTATAACAATGCTCAAGTCTTGGTGGAGCAAATGACACACAAATGTATCCCAGTCAGATAAACTTAAATGAGCTGAAGCAAATATTTGACAGCAAGACTACCCCAACAATTAGCACTTACTGTCTTCACAAGTCAAAGTTAGTGCTTATGTCAAGGTAATGTTGTTGACAACTTCTTGAAAATGATCTTGTTCTGTGCACAAAATGAAAAACTCACAACCAAGACAACCCCAAAGAGAAGCACTTATGAACACAACAAGCATCAGTGTCTCCATTTGAGGTGGTCTGGGCATGATTCACATGAAAATATGGCTCCAAATGGACTCAGTTGTGTTTGTCAATCAGAACTGCCCCAACAAGTAGCACTTACTGTTTAAAAAAGACAGCACAATGCTCAAGTCAGGGTAATTTAAATGACTTAAAAGTATCCATCAACCAGTACAACAACAAAGAATAAGCTCATACTGAATGAAGACAAAAGTTATTGTTCATATTGAGACAATAATCCAAACGTGTAATGAACAATCTTCCTTACTCACAGGTTTCTCCAGGATGCAGGGAATTTCTGCTGCCATCCACCATGTTGTTTGTCTGTCCCAGTGGCTGTACTGTGTTTGAACATATATTTAAGCACACTAAATACTGAATGCAGTCCTTTCCACTAAACCCCACCCTTTTCTCACAAAGTTTCAATGGTCTGGATAACGGCTAGCAATCAACAGTCATATGAGGACCAAACTACCATCGTCTAATAATTGATGCAAGTCGTTAAATGGTGATGAATGGCCAGTCTGAAAAGCTGTTTAGTTGATGCTTCTTGGTGACCCCCTCTTGGACATTCTGAAAAAATACATCACAGTATATAGAAAAATTTGACCAATATTCTAACAGTACATCTACCAAAAGATCACAAATTTGTTTAAGGTACATTGTATCTTTGCATTTCTTTGATAACAACAAATCTACAGAAGTCATGAAGTCCTTTAGTGAAGAATCACACCCCAAATTCAAAGCACTTTCTAATATTTTCTTCAAAAAAATGTGAATGAAGTTGAAGTGAGTCTATCATATTTACAGGAGTATTTACTTTGTGGTAAGTGGTAAAACTGTACCATCAAGAAGGCCTTAAGCTTTAAGAAAAATGTTAGCAGTTATGCTTAAGCAGTCCAATTTAGAAAGGTCAGGATCAAATGAGAATATTCAACCTGTAATGTTATAACTTTATGTACCACTTTTACTTCAGTGCTGCTACAGACTGATTTTCTAGAATTTCTCCATATGTTACAGAATTGATTTGGATAGTTTTGTTGAGGCTATTTCAAAAGAAGATCTTTTCATTGCCAAGACAGCCCCAAAGAGAAGCACTTATGAAGACAAAAACCATCAGTGTCTCCATTTGAGGTGGTCTGGACATGATTCACCTGAAAATATGACTTCAAATGCAACCAGGTGTTTTTGTCAATGAAAACTGCTCCAACAGGTATTCACTGATATTAAACATCAGTATAACAATGCTCAAGTCTTGGTGGAGCAAATGACACACAAATGTATCCCAGTCAGATAAACTTAAATGAGCTGAAGCAAATATTTGACAGCAAGACTACCCCAACAATTAGCACTTACTGTCTTCACAAGTCAAAGTTAGTGCTTATGTCAAGGTAATGTTGTTGACAACTTCTTGAAAATGATCTTGTTCTGTGCACAAAATGAAAAACTCACAACCAAGACAACCCCAAAGAGAAGCACTTATGAACACAACAAGCATCAGTGTCTCCATTTGAGGTGGTCTGGGCATGATTCACATGAAAATATGGCTCCAAATGGACTCAGTTGTGTTTGTCAATCAGAACTGCCCCACAGTAGCACTTACTGTAAGACTTAGCACAATGCTCAAGTCAGGGTAATTTAAATGACTTAAAAGTATCCATCAACCAGTACAACAACAAAGAATAAGCTCATACTGAATGAAGACAAAAGTTATTGTTCATATTGAGACAATAATCCAAACGTGTAATGAACAATCTTCCTTACTCACAGGTTTCTCCAGGATGCAGGGAATTTCTGCTGCCATCCACCATGTTGTTTGTCTGTCCCAGTGGCTGTACTGTGTTTGAACATATATTTAAGCACACTAAATACTGAATGCAGTCCTTTCCACTAAACCCCACCCTTTTCTCACAAAGTTTCAATGGTCTGGATAACGGCTAGCAATCAACAGTCATATGAGGACCAAACTACCATCGTCTAATAATTGATGCAAGTCGTTAAATGGTGATGAATGGCCAGTCTGAAAAGCTGTTTAGTTGATGCTTCTTGGTGACCCCCTCTTGGACATTCTGAAAAAATACATCACAGTATATAGAAAAATTTGACCAATATTCTAACAGTACATCTACCAAAAGATCACAAATTTGTTTAAGGTACATTGTATCTTTGTATTTCTTTGATAACAACAAATCTACAGAAGTCATGAAGTCCTTTAGTGAAGAATCACACCCCAAATTCAAAGCACTTTCTAATATTTTCTTCAAAAAAATGTGAATGAAGTTGAAGTGAGTCTATCATATTTACAGGAGTATTTACTTTGTGGTAAGTGGTAAAACTGTACCATCAAGAAGGCCTTAAGCTTTAAGAAAAATGTTAGCAGTTATGCTTAAGCAGTCCAATTTAGAAAGGTCAGGATCAAATGAGAATATTCAACCTGTAATGTTATAACTTTATGTACCACTTTTACTTCAGTGCTGCTACAGACTGATTTTCTAGAATTTCTCCATATGTTACAGAATTGATTTGGATAGTTTTGTTGAGGCTATTTCAAAAGAAGATCTTTTCATTGCCAAGACAGCCCCAAAGAGAAGCACTTATGAAGACAAAAACCATCAGTGTCTCCATTTGAGGTGGTCTGGACATGATTCACCTGAAAATATGACTTCAAATGCAACCAGGTGTTTTTGTCAATGAAAACTGCTCCAACAGGTATTCACTGATATTAAACATCAGTATAACAATGCTCAAGTCTTGGTGGAGCAAATGACACACAAATGTATCCCAGTCAGATAAACTTAAATGAGCTGAAGCAAATATTTGACAGCAAGACTACCCCAACAATTAGCACTTACTGTCTTCACAAGTCAAAGTTAGTGCTTATGTCAAGGTAATGTTGTTGACAACTTCTTGAAAATGATCTTGTTCTGTGCACAAAATGAAAAACTCACAACCAAGACAACCCCAAAGAGAAGCACTTATGAACACAACAAGCATCAGTGTCTCCATTTGAGGTGGTCTGGGCATGATTCACATGAAAATATGGCTCCAAATGGACTCAGTTGTGTTTGTCAATCAGAACTGCCCCAACAAGTAGCACTTACTGTTTAAAAAAGACAGCACAATGCTCAAGTCAGGGTAATTTAAATGACTTAAAAGTATCCATCAACCAGTACAACAACAAAGAATAAGCTCATACTGAATGAAGACAAAAGTTATTGTTCATATTGAGACAATAATCCAAACGTGTAATGAACAATCTTCCTTACTCACAGGTTTCTCCAGGATGCAGGGAATTTCTGCTGCCATCCACCATGTTGTTTGTCTGTCCCAGTGGCTGTACTGTGTTTGAACATATATTTAAGCACACTAAATACTGAATGCAGTCCTTTCCACTAAACCCCACCCTTTTCTCACAAAGTTTCAATGGTCTGGATAACGGCTAGCAATCAACAGTCATATGAGGACCAAACTACCATCGTCTAATAATTGATGCAAGTCGTTAAATGGTGATGAATGGCCAGTCTGAAAAGCTGTTTAGTTGATGCTTCTTGGTGACCCCCTCTTGGACATTCTGAAAAAATACATCACAGTATATAGAAAAATTTGACCAATATTCTAACAGTACATCTACCAAAAGATCACAAATTTGTTTAAGGTACATTGTATCTTTGTATTTCTTTGATAACAACAAATCTACAGAAGTCATGAAGTCCTTTAGTGAAGAATCACACCCCAAATTCAAAGCACTTTCTAATATTTTCTTCAAAAAATGTGAATGAAGTTGAAGTGAGTCTATCATATTTACAGGAGTATTTACTTTGTGGTAAGTGGTAAAACTGTACCATCAAGAAGGCCTTAAGCTTTAAGAAAAATGTTAGCAGTTATGCTTAAGCAGTCCAATTTAGAAAGGTCAGGATCAAATGAGAATATTCAACCTGTAATGTTATAACTTTATGTACCACTTTTACTTCAGTGCTGCTACAGACTGATTTTCTAGAATTTCTCCATATGTTACAGAATTGATTTGGATAGTTTTGTTGAGGCTATTTCAAAAGAAGATCTTTTCATTGCCAAGACAGCCCCAAAGAGAAGCACTTATGAAGACAAAAACCATCAGTGTCTCCATTTGAGGTGGTCTGGACATGATTCACCTGAAAATATGACTTCAAATGCAACCAGGTGTTTTTGTCAATGAAAACTGCTCCAACAGGTATTCACTGATATTAAACATCAGTATAACAATGCTCAAGTCTTGGTGGAGCAAATGACACACAAATGTATCCCAGTCAGATAAACTTAAATGAGCTGAAGCAAATATTTGACAGCAAGACTACCCCAACAATTAGCACTTACTGTCTTCACAAGTCAAAGTTAGTGCTTATGTCAAGGTAATGTTGTTGACAACTTCTTGAAAATGATCTTGTTCTGTGCACAAAATGAAAAACTCACAACCAAGACAACCCCAAAGAGAAGCACTTATGAACACAACAAGCATCAGTGTCTCCATTTGAGGTGGTCTGGGCATGATTCACATGAAAATATGGCTCCAAATGGACTCAGTTGTGTTTGTCAATCAGAACTGCCCCAACAAGTAGCACTTACTGTTTAAAAAAGACAGCACAATGCTCAAGTTAGGGTAATTTAAATGACTTCAAAGTATCCATCAACCAGTACAACAACAAAGAATAAGCTCATACTGAATGAAGACAAAAGTTATTGTTCATATTGAGACAATAATCCAAACGTGTAATGAACAATCTTCCTTACTCACAGGTTTCTCCAGGATGCAGGGAATTTCTGCTGCCATCCACCATGTTGTTTGTCTGTCCCAGTGGCTGTACTGTGTTTGAACATATATTTAAGCACACTAAATACTGAATGCAGTCCTTTCCACTAAACCCCACCCTTTTCTCACAAAGTTTCAATGGTCTGGATAACGGCTAGCAATCAACAGTCATATGAGGACCAAACTACCATCGTCTAATAATTGATGCAAGTCGTTAAATGGTGATGAATGGCCAGTCTGAAAAGCTGTTTAGTTGATGCTTCTTGGTGACCCCCTCTTGGACATTCTGAAAAAATACATCACAGTATATAGAAAAATTTGACCAATATTCTAACAGTACATCTACCAAAAGATCACAAATTTGTTTAAGGTACATTGTATCTTTGCATTTCTTTGATAACAACAAATCTACAGAAGTCATGAAGTCCTTTAGTGAAGAATCACACCCCAAATTAAAAGCACTTTCTAATATTTTCTTCAAAAAAATGTGAATGAAGTTGAAGTGAGTCTATCATATTTACAGGAGTATTTACTTTGTGGTAAGTGGTAAAACTGTACCATCAAGAAGGCCTTAAGCTTTAAGAAAAATGTTAGCAGTTATGCTTAAGCAGTCCAATTTAGAAAGGTCAGGATCAAATGAGAATATTCAACCTGTAATGTTATAACTTTATGTACCACTTTTACTTCAGTGCTGCTACAGACTGATTTTCTAGAATTTCTCCATATGTTACAGAATTGATTTGGATAGTTTTGTTGAGGCTATTTCAAAAGAAGATCTTTTCATTGCCAAGACAGCCCCAAAGAGAAGCACTTATGAAGACAAAAACCATCAGTGTCTCCATTTGAGGTGGTCTGGACATGATTCACCTGAAAATATGACTTCGAATGCAACCAGGTGTTTTTGTCAATGAAAACTGCTCCAACAGGTATTCACTGATATTAAACATCAGTATAACAATGCTCAAGTCTTGGTGGAGCAAATGACACACAAATGTATCCCAGTCAGATAAACTTAAATGAGCTGAAGCAAATATTTGACAGCAAGACTACCCCAACAATTAGCACTTACTGTCTTCACAAGTCAAAGTTAGTGCTTATGTCAAGGTAATGTTGTTGACAACTTCTTGAAAATGATCTTGTTCTGTGCACAAAATGAAAAACTCACAACCAAGACAACCCCAAAGAGAAGCACTTATGAACACAACAAGCATCAGTGTCTCCATTTGAGGTGGTCTGGGCATGATTCACATGAAAATATGGCTC
Source organism: Parambassis ranga (assembly GCF_900634625.1). NCBI lineage: Eukaryota > Metazoa > Chordata > Actinopteri > Ambassidae > Parambassis > Parambassis ranga. The sequence goes on from NC_041037.1 coordinate 19,152,782, forward strand.
CAAATGGACTCAGTTGTGTTTGTCAATCAGAACTGCCCCAACAAGTAGCACTTACTGTTTAAAAAAGACAGCACAATGCTCAAGTCAGGGTAATTTAAATGACTTAAAAGTATCCATCAACCAGTACAACAACAAAGAATAAGCTCATACTGAATGAAGACAAAAGTTATTGTTCATATTGAGACAATAATCCAAACGTGTAATGAACAATCTTCCTTACTCACAGGTTTCTCCAGGATGCAGGGAATTTCTGCTGCCATCCACCATGTTGTTTGTCTGTCCCAGTGGCTGTACTGTGTTTGAACATATATTTAAGCACACTAAATACTGAATGCAGTCCTTTCCACTAAACCCCACCCTTTTCTCACAAAGTTTCAATGGTCTGGATAACGGCTAGCAATCAACAGTCATATGAGGACCAAACTACCATCGTCTAATAATTGATGCAAGTCGTTAAATGGTGATGAATGGCCAGTCTGAAAAGCTGTTTAGTTGATGCTTCTTGGTGACCCCCTCTTGGACATTCTGAAAAAATACATCACAGTATATAGAAAAATTTGACCAATATTCTAACAGTACATCTACCAAAAGATCACAAATTTGTTTAAGGTACATTGTATCTTTGTATTTCTTTGATAACAACAAATCTACAGAAGTCATGAAGTCCTTTAGTGAAGAATCACACCCCAAATTCAAAGCACTTTCTAATATTTTCTTCAAAAAAATGTGAATGAAGTTGAAGTGAGTCTATCATATTTACAGGAGTATTTACTTTGTGGTAAGTGGTAAAACTGTACCATCAAGAAGGCCTTAAGCTTTAAGAAAAATGTTAGCAGTTATGCTTAAGCAGTCCAATTTAGAAAGGTCAGGATCAAATGAGAATATTCAACCTGTAATGTTATAACTTTATGTACCACTTTTACTTCAGTGCTGCTACAGACTGATTTTCTAGAATTTCTCCATATGTTACAGAATTGATTTGGATAGTTTTGTTGAGGCTATTTCAAAAGAAGATCTTTTCATTGCCAAGACAGCCCCAAAGAGAAGCACTTATGAAGACAAAAACCATCAGTGTCTCCATTTGAGGTGGTCTGGACATGATTCACCTGAAAATATGACTTCAAATGCAACCAGGTGTTTTTGTCAATGAAAACTGCTCCAACAGGTATTCACTGATATTAAACATCAGTATAACAATGCTCAAGTCTTGGTGGAGCAAATGACACACAAATGTATCCCAGTCAGATAAACTTAAATGAGCTGAAGCAAATATTTGACAGCAAGACTACCCCAACAATTAGCACTTACTGTCTTCACAAGTCAAAGTTAGTGCTTATGTCAAGGTAATGTTGTTGACAACTTCTTGAAAATGATCTTGTTCTGTGCACAAAATGAAAAACTCACAACCAAGACAACCCCAAAGAGAAGCACTTATGAACACAACAAGCATCAGTGTCTCCATTTGAGGTGGTCTGGGCATGATTCACATGAAAATATGGCTCCAAATGGACTCAGTTGTGTTTGTCAATCAGAACTGCCCCAACAAGTAGCACTTACTGTTTAAAAAAGACAGCACAATGCTCAAGTCAGGGTAATTTAAATGACTTAAAAGTATCCATCAACCAGTACAACAACAAAGAATAAGCTCATACTGAATGAAGACAAAAGTTATTGTTCATATTGAGACAATAATCCAAACGTGTAATGAACAATCTTCCTTACTCACAGGTTTCTCCAGGATGCAGGGAATTTCTGCTGCCATCCACCATGTTGTTTGTCTGTCCCAGTGGCTGTACTGTGTTTGAACATATATTTAAGCACACTAAATACTGAATGCAGTCCTTTCCACTAAACCCCACCCTTTTCTCACAAAGTTTCAATGGTCTGGATAACGGCTAGCAATCAACAGTCATATGAGGACCAAACTACCATCGTCTAATAATTGATGCAAGTTGTTAAATGGTGATGAGTGGCCAGTCTTAAAAGCTGTTTAGTTGATGCTTCTTGGTGACCCCCTCTTGGACATTCTGAAAAAATACATCACAGTATATAGAAAAATTTGACCAATATTCTAACAGTACATCTACCAAAAGATCACAAATTTGTTTAAGGTACATTGTATCTTTGCATTTCTTTGATAACAACAAATCTACAGAAGTCATGAAGTCCTTTAGTGAAGAATCACACCCCAAATTAAAAGCACTTTCTAATATTTTCTTCAAAAAAATGTGAATGAAGTTGAAGTGAGTCTATCATATTTACAGGAGTATTTACTTTGTGGTAAGTGGTAAAACTGTACCATCAAGAAGGCCTTAAGCTTTAAGAAAAATGTTAGCAGTTATGCTTAAGCAGTCCAATTTAGAAAGGTCAGGATCAAATGAGAATATTCAACCTGTAATGTTATAACTTTATGTACCACTTTTACTTCAGTGCTGCTACAGACTGATTTTCTAGAATTTCTCCATATGTTACAGAATTGATTTGGATAGTTTTGTTGAGGCTATTTCAAAAGAAGATCTTTTCATTGCCAAGACAGCCCCAAAGAGAAGCACTTATGAAGACAAAAACCATCAGTGTCTCCATTTGAGGTGGTCTGGACATGATTCACCTGAAAATATGACTTCAAATGCAACCAGGTGTTTTTGTCAATGAAAACTGCTCCAACAGGTATTCACTGATATTAAACATCAGTATAACAATGCTCAAGTCTTGGTGGAGCAAATGACACACAAATGTATCCCAGTCAGATAAACTTAAATGAGCTGAAGCAAATATTTGACAGCAAGACTACCCCAACAATTAGCACTTACTGTCTTCACAAGTCAAAGTTAGTGCTTATGTCAAGGTAATGTTGTTGACAACTTCTTGAAAATGATCTTGTTCTGTGCACAAAATGAAAAACTCACAACCAAGACAACCCCAAAGAGAAGCACTTATGAACACAACAAGCATCAGTGTCTCCATTTGAGGTGGTCTGGGCATGATTCACATGAAAATATGGCTCCAAATGGACTCAGTTGTGTTTGTCAATCAGAACTGCCCCAACAAGTAGCACTTACTGTTTAAAAAAGACAGCACAATGCTCAAGTCAGGGTAATTTAAATGACTTAAAAGTATCCATCAACCAGTACAACAACAAAGAATAAGCTCATACTGAATGAAGACAAAAGTTATTGTTCATATTGAGACAATAATCCAAACGTGTAATGAACAATCTTCCTTACTCACAGGTTTCTCCAGGATGCAGGGAATTTCTGCTGCCATCCACCATGTTGTTTGTCTGTCCCAGTGGCTGTACTGTGTTTGAACATATATTTAAGCACACTAAATACTGAATGCAGTCCTTTCCACTAAACCCCACCCTTTTCTCACAAAGTTTCAATGGTCTGGATAACGGCTAGCAATCAACAGTCATATGAGGACCAAACTACCATCGTCTAATAATTGATGCAAGTCGTTAAATGGTGATGAGTGGCCAGTCTTAAAAGCTGTTTAGTTGATGCTTCTTGGTGACCCCCTCTTGGACATTCTGAAAAAATACATCACAGTATATAGAAAAATTTGACCAATATTCTAACAGTACATCTACCAAAAGATCACAAATTTGTTTAAGGTACATTGTATCTTTGCATTTCTTTGATAACAACAAATCTACAGAAGTCATGAAGTCCTTTAGTGAAGAATCACACCCCAAATTAAAAGCACTTTCTAATATTTTCTTCAAAAAAATGTGAATGAAGTTGAAGTGAGTCTATCATATTTACAGGAGTATTTACTTTGTGGTAAGTGGTAAAACTGTACCATCAAGAAGGCCTTAAGCTTTAAGCTTTAAAAATGTTAGCAGTTATGCTTAAGCAGTCCAATTTAGAAAGGTCAGGATCAAATGAGAATATTCAACCTGTAATGTTATAACTTTATGTACCACTTTTACTTCAGTGCTGCTACAGACTGATTTTCTAGAATTTCTCCATATGTTACAGAATTGATTTGGATAGTTTTGTTGAGGCTATTTCAAAAGAAGATCTTTTCATTGCCAAGACAGCCCCAAAGAGAAGCACTTATGAAGACAAAAACCATCAGTGTCTCCATTTGAGGTGGTCTGGACATGATTCACCTGAAAATATGACTTCAAATGCAACCAGGTGTTTTTGTCAATGAAAACTGCTCCAACAGGTATTCACTGATATTAAACATCAGTATAACAATGCTCAAGTCTTGGTGGAGCAAATGACACACAAATGTATCCCAGTCAGATAAACTTAAATGAGCTGAAGCAAATATTTGACAGCAAGACTACCCCAACAATTAGCACTTACTGTCTTCACAAGTCAAAGTTAGTGCTTATGTCAAGGTAATGTTGTTGACAACTTCTTGAAAATGATCTTGTTCTGTGCACAAAATGAAAAACTCACAACCAAGACAACCCCAAAGAGAAGCACTTATGAACACAACAAGCATCAGTGTCTCCATTTGAGGTGGTCTGGGCATGATTCACATGAAAATATGGCTCCAAATGGACTCAGTTGTGTTTGTCAATCAGAACTGCCCCAACAAGTAGCACTTACTGTTTAAAAAAGACAGCACAATGCTCAAGTCAGGGTAATTTAAATGACTTAAAAGTATCCATCAACCAGTACAACAACAAAGAATAAGCTCATACTGAATGAAGACAAAAGTTATTGTTCATATTGAGACAATAATCCAAACGTGTAATGAACAATCTTCCTTACTCACAGGTTTCTCCAGGATGCAGGGAATTTCTGCTGCCATCCACCATGTTGTTTGTCTGTCCCAGTGGCTGTACTGTGTTTGAACATATATTTAAGCACACTAAATACTGAATGCAGTCCTTTCCACTAAACCCCACCCTTTTCTCACAAAGTTTCAATGGTCTGGATAACGGCTAGCAATCAACAGTCATATGAGGACCAAACTACCATCGTCTAATAATTGATGCAAGTCGTTAAATGGTGATGAGTGGCCAGTCTTAAAAGCTGTTTAGTTGATGCTTCTTGGTGACCCCCTCTTGGACATTCTGAAAAAATACATCACAGTATATAGAAAAATTTGACCAATATTCTAACAGTACATCTACCAAAAGATCACAAATTTGTTTAAGGTACATTGTATCTTTGTATTTCTTTGATAACAACAAATCTACAGAAGTCATGAAGTCCTTTAGTGAAGAATCACACCCCAAATTCAAAGCACTTTCTAATATTTTCTTCAAAAAAATGTGAATGAAGTTGAAGTGAGTCTATCATATTTACAGGAGTATTTACTTTGTGGTAAGTGGTAAAACTGTACCATCAAGAAGGCCTTAAGCTTTAAGCTTTAAAAATGTTAGCAGTTATGCTTAAGCAGTCCAATTTAGAAAGGTCAGGATCAAATGAGAATATTCAACCTGTAATGTTATAACTTTATTTACCACTTTTACTTCAGTGCTGCTACAGACTGATTTTCTAGAATTTCTCCATATGTTACAGAATTGATTTGGATAGTTTTGTTGAGGCTATTTCAAAAGAAGATCTTTTCATTGCCAAGACAGCCCCAAAGAGAAGCACTTATGAAGACAAAAACCATCAGTGTCTCCATTTGAGGTGGTCTGGACATGATTCACCTGAAAATATGACTTCAAATGCAACCAGGTGTTTTTGTCAATGAAAACTGCTCCAACAGGTATTCACTGATATTAAACATCAGTATAACAATGCTCAAGTCTTGGTGGAGCAAATGACACACAAATGTATCCCAGTCAGATAAACTTAAATGAGCTGAAGCAAATATTTGACAGCAAGACTACCCCAACAATTAGCACTTACTGTCTTCACAAGTCAAAGTTAGTGCTTATGTCAAGGTAATGTTGTTGACAACTTCTTGAAAATGATCTTGTTCTGTGCACAAAATGAAAAACTCACAACCAAGACAACCCCAAAGAGAAGCACTTATGAACACAACAAGCATCAGTGTCTCCATTTGAGGTGGTCTGGGCATGATTCACATGAAAATATGGCTCCAAATGGACTCAGTTGTGTTTGTCAATCAGAACTGCCCCAACAAGTAGCACTTACTGTTTAAAAAAGACAGCACAATGCTCAAGTCAGGGTAATTTAAATGACTTAAAAGTATCCATCAACCAGTACAACAACAAAGAATAAGCTCATACTGAATGAAGACAAAAGTTATTGTTCATATTGAGACAATAATCCAAACGTGTAATGAACAATCTTCCTTACTCACAGGTTTCTCCAGGATGCAGGGAATTTCTGCTGCCATCCACCATGTTGTTTGTCTGTCCCAGTGGCTGTACTGTGTTTGAACATATATTTAAGCACACTAAATACTGAATGCAGTCCTTTCCACTAAACCCCACCCTTTTCTCACAAAGTTTCAATGGTCTGGATAACGGCTAGCAATCAACAGTCATATGAGGACCAAACTACCATCGTCTAATAATTGATGCAAGTCGTTAAATGGTGATGAATGGCCAGTCTGAAAAGCTGTTTAGTTGATGCTTCTTGGTGACCCCCTCTTGGACATTCTGAAAAAATACATCACAGTATATAGAAAAATTTGACCAATATTCTAACAGTACATCTACCAAAAGATCACAAATTTGTTTAAGGTACATTGTATCTTTGTATTTCTTTGATAACAACAAATCTACAGAAGTCATGAAGTCCTTTAGTGAAGAATCACACCCCAAATTCAAAGCACTTTCTAATATTTTCTTCAAAAAAATGTGAATGAAGTTGAAGTGAGTCTATCATATTTACAGGAGTATTTACTTTGTGGTAAGTGGTAAAACTGTACCATCAAGAAGGCCTTAAGCTTTAAGAAAAATGTTAGCAGTTATGCTTAAGCAGTCCAATTTAGAAAGGTCAGGATCAAATGAGAATATTCAACCTGTAATGTTATAACTTTATTTACCACTTTTACTTCAGTGCTGCTACAGACTGATTTTCTAGAATTTCTCCATATGTTACAGAATTGATTTGGATAGTTTTGTTGAGGCTATTTCAAAAGAAGATCTTTTCATTGCCAAGACAGCCCCAAAGAGAAGCACTTATGAAGACAAAAACCATCAGTGTCTCCATTTGAGGTGGTCTGGACATGATTCACCTGAAAATATGACTTCAAATGCAACCAGGTGTTTTTGTCAATGAAAACTGCTCCAACAGGTATTCACTGATATTAAACATCAGTATAACAATGCTCAAGTCTTGGTGGAGCAAATGACACACAAATGTATCCCAGTCAGATAAACTTAAATGAGCTGAAGCAAATATTTGACAGCAAGACTACCCCAACAATTAGCACTTACTGTCTTCACAAGTCAAAGTTAGTGCTTATGTCAAGGTAATGTTGTTGACAACTTCTTGAAAATGATCTTGTTCTGTGCACAAAATGAAAAACTCACAACCAAGACAACCCCAAAGAGAAGCACTTATGAACACAACAAGCATCAGTGTCTCCATTTGAGGTGGTCTGGGCATGATTCACATGAAAATATGGCTCCAAATGGACTCAGTTGTGTTTGTCAATCAGAACTGCCCCAACAAGTAGCACTTACTGTTTAAAAAAGACAGCACAATGCTCAAGTCAGGGTAATTTAAATGACTTAAAAGTATCCATCAACCAGTACAACAACAAAGAATAAGCTCATACTGAATGAAGACAAAAGTTATTGTTCATATTGAGACAATAATCCAAACGTGTAATGAACAATCTTCCTTACTCACAGGTTTCTCCAGGATGCAGGGAATTTCTGCTGCCATCCACCATGTTGTTTGTCTGTCCCAGTGGCTGTACTGTGTTTGAACATATATTTAAGCACACTAAATACTGAATGCAGTCCTTTCCACTAAACCCCACCCTTTTCTCACAAAGTTTCAATGGTCTGGATAACGGCTAGCAATCAACAGTCATATGAGGACCAAACTACCATCGTCTAATAATTGATGCAAGTCGTTAAATGGTGATGAATGGCCAGTCTGAAAAGCTGTTTAGTTGATGCTTCTTGGTGACCCCCTCTTGGACATTCTGAAAAAATACATCACAGTATATAGAAAAATTTGACCAATATTCTAACAGTACATCTACCAAAA